>NC_047140.1:15956444-16262303 GCF_009829125.3 Periophthalmus magnuspinnatus
AATATATTCCAACTTAAGGAAAAGTAGTTTGGAGATAAATGAACAATGCAGAAAGGGACATTTTTAGTGTAATAGGAAAAAGTAGTCCGTGTCTATTGTTTTGACATTTTCTGTTTATAAGCGCAACTCAAATGACACGTAACATTACTGACATTACTAGACCTACATTTTACTACTCTACTAAACAACAGCTGTGTGTGTGACCACTTTCGCAGATTTTTGGGTACAAAGCGGCGCATCTGATCTGTACCAGCGCTGCTCTGCCCTTTTCTCCTTCTCTCTTCTGACACAGCGAATGGAAAAACACCTCTTTTAGAAGAAAAAAAAAAAAGTTCAATCTTATTGCGCTGGTCAAAAACACAAAACGCAGAATGGAAAAAGTGACTTGGGGGGTTTAGGTTAGGCTACCTTTTTTGTTAATCATTGGTTTGTGCAGCTTCTTTACGTGCGTATAATTTACAAAAGTGCAATATGTTGGGCAGCATTAGTTTGTCCAGAATCTCAACGTGCATTAATAGTAGCCAGTAAAAACATGATTAGGAAGTGAATTTGTATTACTTTTATTCGCTCAATACTTTGTGGTAGATCTAGAAAATGTGTTCATTTTTGATGCCTGACATGTCCGGTGCGACAGTGATCAGTTGGTACCTTTCTCTCGCAATAGCAATGGGAGTTCCATATTTAGCCAGCAGAGGTCACTGTGCACCAGGAATTTAGAATTTCCCCTCACCAACCCTGAGATATTCTCTTTATTCTTTGAACATACTACATAATCCTCTCTTCAGTTGTCTGTACTGCACATTATGGCATAATTTGACGTCAAAGGAAAAAAACATAAGGAACAGGAATTAGTGAGTACCCAATCATCTCAATGCACGTGTGTCTGTGCACCTGTTTAAACCGACAAAATGTTTTGTATACAACGGTGAAAGAACAATGTACAAAGAAGTTTAGATTGTAAAATACCAGAGCTATTTTTGCACCAGATTACAGAATAATCTCTCTCTCTCTCATCCATGCACAATAATTTCTTATGAAATATGACTCAATTAATATACCAGATTTGGTGAATGGAAAATATATATATATATATATATATATATATATATATATATATATATATATATATATATATATATATATATATATATATATATATATATATATATATATATATATATATATATATATATATATATATATATATATATATATATATATATATTATATACACAGCTTTTATGTGGCCATATATATAAAGTGTTATACATAATATATTATATGTATTATAATAAAGTGCAAAATCACAACAGCAGTCACATGCTGAAAAGACATTAGTTAATAAAACAAAGGCAGATTATATTGACCCCTATCAAAACTATCTTTGTTCATATGAAATCAAGTACACACAGATTTGTTTTTATTAATTTATTATTTTTATTTTGTCATTCACTTCAAAAAATCTGGAATATTAATTGAGGTGAATTTAAACAGCGTCAAATGGGTTATATTTTAGAGATTATTATGCAAGGATGGGCCAGATAGGTTGAAGTTTGGTGTTTTTATATTGCAACATTTGGATTTAGTCATTCACTTCAAAAAATCGAGTACATTCCCTGAGGTGAATTTAACTAGTGCCAAATTGTTTTACTTTTTTGTATCCATCCCATCCATTTATACATAATAAATTAAGAATCCAACCATGGGGTTTTGCTGAATTTAGGTGGTTGGATAGGTGACAGGTGTTGACAGGGGAGGGTGTCGGGGGTAGACATGGGGGCTGGGGGAGGAGAAGAGGGGGTCCTATGGTTGAATTAGTGGATTGACCTGGACAACAGATAGGTGCTGAGAGGGCCTTTAGGTATTGACTTACTCCTAAAGATCTTAGACACTCTTGAAAAGAAGCGCACTCGTCCTGTCTCAGAATTGGCCAAGAAGGTGTTGAGTTGAATGGTGAGATGTTGTTTCACTGTGGCCTCAATGAAATCAGTCTTACTGTCTAAGAACAACAAGGAGGCAGAGCCAATCTCTTGCAAAAGGGTTTTAGCAGCCGCTTTGCCGATGGTTTTGAGATCTTCGGCTCTGAGCTCACTGGTCTCAGGTATCACAACCTGGTTCTCCACTTTTTTGAGTCTTTGGACAAGCGCCACCTGTTGGTCATTGTCAGGAAACTTCTTTAGATTTGGAATGATCTTTTTGATCATTGCTGCAATCATGCAATGTGTGGCTTCAGGGCGGAGGGTTTTTACAATGGATTCCACACTGTTGTCGATAGAACAGATGTCAGGGTGAACAGTTACAGGCTGTGGTGAACGGGGAACCACTGGTTCAGATGGCTCCTCTGGTTCACTGGGGGCCTTGTTTGGAGGTGTGATGAAGACTTCTTGTACGGATAAAGTGTTATTGGTGATTGGGGTTCCTAGTTCCTCCGATTGGACCTCCTCTAGTTGGATTTCCTCTATTTGGACCTCCTCTAGTTGTATCTCCTCCGGTTGGACCTCCTCTAGTTGGATTTCCTCTATTTGGATCTCCTCCGGTTGGACCTCCTCTAGTTGGATTTCCTCTATTTGGATCTCTTCTAGTTGTATCTCCTCCGGTTGAACCTCTTCTAGTTGGATTTCCTTTATTTGGATCTCCTCTAGTTGTATCTCCTCCGGTTGGACCTCCTCTAGTTGGACTTCCTCTGGTGCAATCAAATTTTCTGTTTGACTGACAGCCTCATGAGGGATGCTCTGAGGAGTTATAGAAGGCTCAGGGGTGGAGGCCAGAGGAACTATAATCTTCTCTGGTGGTGGGCTAGAGTCGTCTAATAAACTTTTGGACTCCGTAGAGACGTCTTGTACAACTGAGGGCTGTTCATGTGTAATTACCACAGCAGGGGGCACTGTTTTGATGATCTCTGGTGCAGTAGGGCCCTCTACTGAACTAGTGACATCCTGACAATCTGTGAACTCTTCTGGGGTTGGGACTGGTGGGGCAGGCTCCGTTTCTGGACCATCAGGATTAATAGGACTCACGACATGCTGAGGAGCTGGGAACTGGCCTGGCCTGGGGTTGTCCTGGATCTGGACTGGACTAGGTTCCCGATTTGGTCTGGGTTCCAAGTTCAGTTTTGATTCCTGGTTTGATCCTGGTTCCTGGTTGAGCCCTGGTTCCTCGACTGGTCGTGTAAGGGCTCTTAAGGCCTCCTGGTGTTCCCTCTTCTGTTGTGCCTGCTGCTGGTAAACATGCTGTTGGAACCTCGCCGCCTCGAATGGCTGCATTGGAGGGTTTTGGCTTTCCATTTGCTCTGTAAACCCCATCATCTCCAGCATTTTCTCTGCTGCCAAGAGCTTAGCCTTCTTTTTGCTGGGGGCCATAGCCTGACATGACATGTTGCCCACTCTTACCTCCATACAAAACTGCACCCTCTTATTGGCCAAGGTTCGAACAGAGACGACCTTAAACTCAGCCGTCTTTTGTTTTCTGATCATAAGGATTTCTACCAAGGCATTAACAGGATTTTTATTATAGAAGAAGTATGGACGCTCCAGTGGGTCCTTCGGGGCAAGGTGCGGTTTGCACCAATACGGAGTCCTGTCCTCCGGCACTGGGAGCTTCTTCAGCTCCTTCACAACTTTTGAGGCTGCGTTTAATTTAGCCTGTTGTTTTGAGGGACCTGAGCCATAGCCAACAAAGTCCCCCACTCGCACTTCCATGTGGAAGGTCGGTCTATGCTGTGGGCCTTCTTCTCCCATTTCGTCAAATTGGACATGAAGATTATGCACCAAAGCCAGTTCATGCAAAAGTCCTAAGTTAGTTTTGTACATTTCCTTAGGCCTTTGACTTTCCATCTTATTGTCTAATTTTAACAAAGTATCCAAGTTTAACCTTGTAGTTGTTGTGATATTATCTGTTTGTCTGTTAGACAAGTATGCAGTATCTATCTCTCTGGATATCAGTAAGCTGCTGATCTCTTCAGAAGTAGTAATGTTGAGTTCTCTTTACACCTACAGTCTAAACTCACACAACACAGGGCTTACGTCATACAGCCCTTTATGACGTGGAAAGCTTTTGTCATTTCCATAGTAACCATTCTTTTGCGCATGCGCACAGGTTTGAAAAAGAATGGAGCCTTAAACATTAAAATATATTCCAACTTAAGGAAAAGTAGTTTGGAGATAAATGAACAATGCAGAAAGGGACATTTTTAGTGTAATAGGAAAAAGTAGTCCGTGTCTATTGTTTTGACATTTTCTGTTTATAAGCGCAACTCAAATGACACGTAACATTACTGACATTACTAGACCTACATTTTACTACTCTACTAAACAACAGCTGTGTGTGTGACCACTTTCGCAGATTTTTGGGTACAAAGCGGCGCATCTGATCTGTACCAGCGCTGCTCTGCCCTTTTCTCCTTCTCTCTTCTGACACAGCGAATGGAAAAACACCTCTTTTAGAAGAAAAAAAAAAAAGTTCAATCTTATTGCGCTGGTCAAAAACACAAAACGCAGAATGGAAAAAGTGACTTGGGGGGTTTAGGTTAGGCTACCTTTTTTGTTAATCATTGGTTTGTGCAGCTTCTTTACGTGCGTATAATTTACAAAAGTGCAATATGTTGGGCAGCATTAGTTTGTCCAGAATCTCAACGTGCATTAATAGTAGCCAGTAAAAACATGATTAGGAAGTGAATTTGTATTACTTTTATTCGCTCAATACTTTGTGGTAGATCTAGAAAATGTGTTCATTTTTGATGCCTGACATGTCCGGTGCGACAGTGATCAGTTGGTACCTTTCTCTCGCAATAGCAATGGGAGTTCCATATTTAGCCAGCAGAGGTCACTGTGCACCAGTAATTTAGAATTTCCCCTCACCAACCCTGAGATATTCTCTTTATTCTTTGAACATACTACATAATCCTCTCTTCAGTTGTCTGTACTGCACATTATGGCATAATTTGACGTCAAAGGAAAAAACATAAGGAACAGGAATTAGTGAGTACCCAATCATCTCAATGCACGTGTGTCTGTGCACCTGTTTAAACCGACAAAATGTTTTGTATACAACGGTGAAAGAACAATGTACAAAGAAGTTTAGATTGTAAAATACCAGAGCTATTTTGCACCAGATTATAGACAAATAATCTCTCTCTCATCCATGCACAATAATTTCTTATGAAATATGACTCAATTAATATACCAGATTTGGTGAATGGAAAAAAAAAAAAAAAAATATATATATATATATATATATATATATATATATATAAAAAATTAATAAAACCCTATTTGTGTATCTGTATTTGTGATCTGTTGGTTAAATCAACATTTCTGTTAAGACCTGCACGACAACCAGTCAAATTGTATAAATAAAAATAAAATTGTCTAGATAACCAGCAGTTTTCTCACCATTATGCCATGATTTGTCTGGTACATTGACTCGTTATTGGTAAGAAAAGTGGAAAAAATATCATCTCCTAAACAGCCTTGTCCATTTTTTACAAAAATCTCAATTCCAAAAATATAATTTACAAGTAGGTTAATGGAAAATATTGGGTTTGACAAGGGTAAAGGTGGCATTGAAAAATATTAATATTTTTTGGGTACCATTTACCCCGGACGAGAGAAAGCCTCTAACACAACTTTCTGGGCCTGTATAAAATGTTCTCTATATGAAAATTGCACATTACAGATTTGTTACAGTCCTGCATACAGTGACTATGACCCTGATACAGAAAAAAAGTCTTCGTGGTCTGACCATATGACAACTACTAAATTGACACATGACACATTCATCAGTTCAACACAGAATTGTATTTTATTAAAACTATAATGTTCCGAGTGCACAGCACCGACTAAATCCTCTGAGTTCAGAAGAGCAACATTTTTTCTTTTTTTCCAAATAAATTGTAACATCTTGAGGACTACATTCTTCAAATTCTTCTCTCACACAACACTCATCAAAAACAAAAAATAAAGCAAAAATCTAGGTACAGAACACCTATTTAAACTGTGCTACATTACCTTCTATGTCAAGTAATAACCATCATCATTACAAAAAGGCCTTAAGCGGCTGTAGGCACAACGTATACATTCAAAACTATGGAGGTCATCTTGGTTCAAATAATACTAGGCTTTTTGGTCTGCAGCATGGCAAAACAATACAGCAATGTTTTCAAATGGTGCATAGTTACCCTATTCACCTCCATTATAATCCCTGATATTATTATCATCATACCCCAAATGCAAGCGCTACAGACACTTCTTATTGCACATTGTTTCAAAGTGCAGCACTAATCTCATGCAGTTTGGTCAAATTAAAAACAAATGGAATCTAGGGGTACCCTTTACACTTGTTTGGTCCTGGGTTGAGCCCAGTTTAGAGTCAATGTAAACTTGGTTTGGTTCTGTTCTAGTTCTGGTTAAGACCTGGTCAAGTCCAGGTTTAGTTCAGATTCACACATGCAGCTGGACACAGGGATTTACCTGCACTTGTCACATACGTCACGTGTGAACAAATCCAGAACTGGTTTCACTGCAATTAAAATTTCCTGGCTAAATTACTAGAAATATGCAGGGAAGATTTATGGGTGAATAAAGCCAGAAAATTGACAGTACCATTGCTTGGTTTCCTGATTATGCTAAGTGGTTATGTCCCATTCTGGTTCAATTTAAATGACGTAGCAGTGTGTTGCTATGTGAGAGAATGCATAGAGCCAAATACCAGGTTATGTGTGAACAGAGCAAACCATGTTCTGGGTCTGATACATGTGTAAATGGGAGGCAGTGTTCTGGAAATTTCTACCCAGAAATGGATTGGGAATTATGTGTGAATGAAGCTTTAGTCTCAGTTTTGTCCCAATTGGTTCATGTGCAAGTGTAAACGCATCTTAATGCCCAGGTAACATATCTCCTCTGTATAAACAAGGCACCAAAAAATTCACATTGAGTCAAAATATTATGCTTCGAAAAGATCTTATGGCAAATTATATCTTATGCCATCTTTTTTTTCTGTAAAACTAAGCATACATTAAAGTCCACCTCCTCATTGGAATACAAACCGTCCAATTTAAATTACCAAAACAACCAAAATATTACTTGAGGAAAGTGGTGCTATATAGTCTTTATATCCTCCTAGAAAAAAGTAAAAAATATCAAAATTGAGGTCAGAATTTTAATGCAAACTCTAAACGTGCACTACTAATCTATTTACCCCCTTTGCTAGAAATTTTAATACTTCTTGCTTTATAAATGTCTATATAGTTTGCACAAAGAATTCATTATTTTAGGAGCATAACTGACTGGTGTAGTTTGTAAACAATATTTTAAACGAAAAATCTGTTTCAATGGCAAAAGGCATTGATAGGTCTATCCAGCCCTGCCTCTCAAAAATAAATCCACTTTATTAGGTGGTTAAAAGTGTTGTTCATGCAGCTTGAAAATGTGCGGACAAAAAAAGTTAAACAAAATATGCATTTGTAAAATTCTTAACATAGCCAGACCTTTAAAGGTACACTATGCAACTTTTCTGGAGGAGGGTCTGCCACGTGCTTGTCTCCATGGAGATATTACTTTGACCAGAATGTTCCACAGTATGGTGTTAAATGCTGGCATTGTGGCATCATGTTCTAGTCTTCATGAACCTACATGTTTAATGCAATACCATGGAAACAAACAGGCCTTCCTCCAAAAACTTACCTAGTGCACCTTTTAGAAAACCATACATTATCTAATATCTTTTCTTCCAAATAATGGCTTGACATTGACTTCACCTGTCAAAACACGGGGCCGGACAGGAGTAGTGCATACTGACTTGGTATGCCCTGTTAGAGGCGTTAGTTTTGGGTTCAATCGCAGCTGTGACGGGCTGAGTGCTGGTGTGCTGAGGACCAGAGGTGGTGGAGGAGGCTGTGTGGCTGAGGTAGGCTGTCCCCAGATGGTGAGTGGGGTTCAGCGTGGGCTGGGAGACAACCTGAGGGTACTGGAGGTTGGAGCGGTGGAGGTAAGGGCCCACGCTGGCGCTCTGACCCGAATTGTGGTAGGTTGTCTGGGGCTGCTGCTGAGGAGGGGGGGCAGGGGGCTGGGTTTTCTGCTTGTTGGCCTCTTTCACATCACTGTCGTGGGCACTGCAGAGGGACATAAAGGTAGGAGTTGTCACAAATATTTTAAACTTGATTTTGATACTAAGACACAGGCTTGACACCCGTGCAATGATAAAAAAAACAACACTTTTTTAGACAATAGATAGGGAAGGGATAGACACAATTTCCACAAAATCACAAGATTAAATTCACAAGAATAATGCAAGATTTTAACATAACTTATAATAAATAAACTATGCTGTTTGGTCCACAATTCTGGCCTCACAATTCTGTATAATAAATATAATACTTTTTCTGTCATTGGGGCACTGCTTTTGAAGAGGAGTAACTGTTTGGGAAAAGTCAAATTTTTTCTTGTTCAAATCAGTATTTAGTTTTGATACTAGTTTTAGTAATGATTGAATGTTTGACATTTCACTATACTGTAATTTCAAACAACTTTTTGATACTAAGAGAAAGGATTCATACTCATTACAATGTTGATAAAAGCAATATTTTACAATACAATTAGTCTACAGAACACGTGTCAAACTCAAGGCCCGTGGGCAAAATGCGGCCTGCCATGTCACTTTATGTGGCCCGTGACAAAGTAAATTAAAAGATCTGCCTTAAAATCAGTTTATCAGGAGATACATTTTTTCCTATCTATACAAATCCATATGCAATATTTGTAACTTGAATAAGCAATAAATATAGAAATATAGGCCCTTTGAGAGCGACCATTTCGTTGATGTGGCCCTCAGTGAAAATTAGTTCAACACCTCTGGTCACACCTCCACAAAATGTGGCTGTAGACTAATTCTGATGTGATTTGTGATTTTTTGCATGAGTACCTATTTTCAATATTAGTTATAGAATCAAGTGGCATATCTTTACCTACACATAGAGGAGGGTGAATGTGAGAGGCAGGGTTGTAACATGAGAGCAGAGAGGAAGAGTGGAGGAAGAGTAACAACATCCTTTTGTGGTTCTGTGTGTGTATCAGCCTGTACTGAACCACCACACTGAACTGAGTAAACAAATACAGTGTGCTTTTAAATGGTGGTCTGTTAAAGCTTATTATGTGTAGATACAGATAGATATATATAGATATGTGTAACAGTTTTTGCTAATTATAAGAGCTGAACTATTATAGAAAAATATCTAATTGGCTTTTTTCTTAAACATTATTATTATTATTATTATTATTATTATGTAAATACTGATAATAACCCATCCAAGTTTTATTTAACTGGTGGTTGGTTAAGTATTGAACATATAGTCCACATCCATCAAGTGAAATTTTGTTATTGAGTTATTTTGGCTTAAATCTTTGCTTCCGTCAGAAAAAAAAAAACAACTTGCAAGTTTAAATGTATTCATCATTATTTCCCATCTCCGTTAGCAGTTTCATAAGCTGTGAACTCATGATAGGCCTGTTTTGGTCCTCCTGGGGTGAGCCCAGTTTAGTTCTGATATAGATATGGCTTAGTCCTGAAAATGAACTTGGAACCTGGATAAAACAAATAATTGCAAAAATAGTCCCCAGCCCAGATGTTTCCAGAAATACCTTGTTTGTTGACACAGTACTTCCCACATTATGACAAACACAGAGACAAACCACAGTCTGAAGCAGCCCGTGTTCGCTAACCCAATGTTTCCCAACCGTTGGTACAGGGACCACTAGAACTTAGCAACTACTATATCTGCTAATATAAAAGAAGCAACTATTTTTGTGAAATGTACTATGTGGTCTTACACTACCTCTGACATAGATCAAGACTATTCTAAAACCATTCAGAAAAAGTGAAATTGTGCCCGGTTTTTCAGTACTGATAATTGTTCAAATGAATTGTTTAGTTTTGGTACTAGTTTCAATATGTACCACTAACACTTAGCAATCACTAGCTTACCGAGTACCACCAGGTCTAAACTTGGTTTTAAGCAGAACTAATGCAGGTATAAATTGGTGCTGAATTAGGTGTAAAGTTGGACTACATCATTGCTACAGCACTCATAAACTACAAGAAACAACCAAAAGGAGGACAAAAAATTGTATATATTTTACTCTTAATTAAGCAAATATTATAGCTGTAGCAGACCTCGCATACCACCACAAGGAGCTGGCATACCACAGTTTGAGAACCACTGCTCTAAAGCATATAAAAAAATAACCTCAGGGGTTATGGAACTTAACATTTACCACCCACTCAAAGTCTGGAAATAGAAAAAAAATAGAAAAATTCAAATATTAAGAGTTCAAAGACATCACGAAGTTTGGAATAACTGCTCAAACCCATGAAGAAGTCACACTCACATGAGCAGTTTCTCGGCACAGGACACCAGGTTGTCCCAGGAGTATCCCGTGTGCCGTTGCAGACGTTGTGGCCAGGTGGGCGACAGGTGAAGAACAAGACGAGAGGAAGCCACACACGCAGCCGCTACCAAGGAAGGTACGAAGCACAAGAACACATGATCTAGAAAGAGGAGGGGAGGAGGAAGACTCAACGATCTTCATTATAGTTTGTCAATGGCAATTTTTGGTTTCTAAAACTACATAAATAAAAAACATTAACTAAAATTTTGTGTATTGTCTAAAATTATGACTAAACGTACATACATTTGGTGACTTTTTTGTTAAATATTAAAAAGTAAAAATAAATTCATTAATGGAGACTAGATCCAACTGCCAATTTTTCAATTTTCAAGAACCTTAAACTCAATTTAGTGATGTGATGTTTGTGAAGGAGTTGGCTCTTTTGAGTGGTTCCTTAATGTTTTAAAAAATTATTTTTGTAAGAATCTTTTTCTTTCTAAATTGTATGCATTTTTATACTGATTAACACTGAACCAGCACAATAATCAGCGCAGAAGCAGAGCAGGCAACACCAGTGAGAGCTTTGTGCAGAAAATAACAACTATTTTTTAATCATTATTGTAGTGTTTTTTTGTATGCATGATTTCAACGGGTAAACACACTCCCACTCTTAGTTTAAACCATTTTAAACAAATTAACCTTGGTCATTTCTCTTTGTGATTAGTTTCTTGTTAAAATGAGTTGTCACACTGGCTTCTGTCATAAATTGTAATATTAACAAATCCTGCCTTTTGTGCGTCTCTTTGAAATGAATGGATCCAGAAGATTTGGATCCCATAAAAAAGCCAAAAGACCCATCACTAAAACGCCCAGGATCTGTGCCCAGAAAGTGAGAGTTCCTCTCCCATGAAACAATGCCATACAATTTATCATAGTTGCAATAAAGAAACAATAAACAGGGTGGCCAATACTATTGAGAGGTCTATTATGAACTATTATGAACCATTATTAGGTCAACTTTATTAGCATAACATTTTGTTGAGTAAAAATAAAAATAAATTATCCTAACAAAGACTAAAACTAAATTAAAACTCCTCAAAATATTGTCTGGGGAGGAAATATGACATCTACAGTGAGTAGAAGCCAGAAGGTAAACTGTGTAAACGGTCACCATATAAACTTGAACATAGACATTATTCTTATTCAGATACACAAGTGTACACATAACAAAATTTTCTTCCAACTGTGCTCCCCACAGAGTTTAAAAATATAAAATAAGCATTTTTTTTTTTTTTTTTTAGACTTGGATATAAATTGGTAAAGGCCCTATACCCGATTTTTGTATTTGAGCAAAGTTAGTCTTGCCCCAGAACAAATATATTGCATAAGCAGCTCTTGAGGTCTCTGCTGTGTGCTGTTTGCATCCAATTAGAAAGCATTTTCTTGTTTGGTAGTCAGGAAGTGCACCTTAGCATGCTAGTTGTTGCAGGCAAAACTCCACTCCTGCCTCAGAGTTGTAAAAAGCACTTATTCATTGCAGTACATAATTAGGACGCTCGTAATGCATAAAGGTGAGGAATAACTTTGAACCACTGCAAACCACTAGTTCTGTTTTTCACCTTTTTAAAACCCTTAAGCAAAATAGCTGTTTGTAGTCTACATTACCAAGAATAACTTTTGCAGAGGTGTTAATATTGACTCTACCTTGCAGTGACACCTCCAGGAAGTAATCTGCGTACTTGGCCATGTAGAGGCGTGTTTTGTCGATGCAGGTCATGGGCCAGCCATCGTGCAGGTCACCCTCGTGCACAGACACAGAGAGGTAGTAGTCGATGAAGTGGGCAGCAGTCGGGAGGTACAGGTTCCACTGAAACGTCTCCAGCAGCAGCAGCTCCATGTGCAGAAGGCTCTGTTTGGTCAGCACCAGGTTCATGGACGTCATACAACCCAGAGTGTTCAGAGAGTCCAGCATTGGCACGCGGTCCTCACGCTCTTCAAACTTACCTAGAAACAGATGTTAAAAGTAAACCCAAGAAATGACTTTAGGCACCACAGCAGCATACAACTCTGTACAGCCATAGTCTGAATGCTATGAGTGGTAGCATGACACTGACATAAGATCTACAGTCCACCACCTTCTTAGTTTAGTTAAGTTTAGTTAAGTTTATGTATTTAGTAACACAGGGACAGTGTACAATATACTTGTCCCAGGAATAGGCCTGTCACAACAACAAATTTTGAAAATTATAGAGGATAAACGATAATATTGAAACTAATTTATGCTAATGACAACCCAACCCAAGAACAGATTTAAAATCCAAAACCTATGTATTCTAAATCTACAATGTTGTTAAAAACATGAGCTGCAATGAATAAATAACAGAATGAAAACAAAAATTTCCTAGTTGTGCAAAGAAAAGGTACAAACAATAAGTACTAACTCCCAGAAAATAATGTTCCATTTTTCATATTTTGAACGAGAAGTCTATATAATAATTAGTGTGACAGGTCTACCGAGGAATATTCCACAGTATGGCATGAAACTCATATAGCTTGCACTTATGTTTTTCCAATTAAAGAAGTTTTTATTGTTACAAATATACCTTGAAAAACATGCATTCTTAATGTGAGCTGGGTCTCTTCTCTGTTCAGATCTGATCTCCATAGATAGAAAACTTCCCCAGTATACTATCAAATTTATCTAACAAAGGAATAACATTTCCATGGAGAGAAGCAGATCTCCCCCTGAAAAGTTACATTGTGCATCTTTATGTATCACAATGAGATGGCCAGCATCTAACTAACATATCCAAGTGAGCAAAACACTTTCTAAATAATGATGCATAATGTCCTTACACTTCAGTAATAACATTTCTCTAATAATTATAATGACTAAGGTCTTACTGGCGAGGAGCAAACAGGAGAGGGAGACCATGTGTAGCTGCTGCACGGTGACTTCATATCGGTCCATGAAGAGGTCGAGGAGGTAAACAGCCAGATGTCGTGCTGTGGGGCAGAGTCTAAACCTGTTACTGACGATGGCGATGAGGTCTGCGAAGTACCGTCTCAGATTCAGCTGAGGAGACTGGCCTTTGAATGTAGGCAGCTTCAGTTCCTGTGAAGAAGAACATTTATTTTTAAAATGCTGTTCCAAGTATATATAATACAAACTATACAAAATCAAAGCAAAATGAGCCATATTTCTTCATTTTGGTGGTTAATTTTGCAGTCCAAACTTTGCCTGGCATGACGAGAATGATATTTTTGTATTTTTAAACAGAGATTTTCAGTCTGGTCACCAGTCCCTCCATTGCATCTCGAGCCAGAACCAAATATGACCATGCAGATTTTTTTTTTCAGAGACACATGTGAATCAAAGGAGTTCATTGGCCACCCATCATTTTGAACAAAATTACATTTTCTCATTTCAGATTAACAGAGTTTACTGCTTTGCACACCGATTCTACATAAATTTCCATTGTTTTTCAATCCCTGTGCCATATTTGTTTTGATACGGATGGATCCTGTCTGTCCCCTGATTGGCTCATCTAACTGTCAATGATACCCATCTGAAAACAAGGAGATTCTACTTGACTAGAGTTACATCTAGTCAAACACCAAATTAATCCATGAAATTAAGAATAAATCAGCAATTCAGCATTATAATAATAATAATCAGTAAGAGCAATATTTGATTTGAACTTGTATACCTCATATTTAGGGAGACAGTTAGAGTTTGACTGTAAACTCCATAATCATGACCCAACATATTGTTGTTTTAATGGGTTCCAGTCATAAAATTCTAATAACTCAAAATCTGTTTTGAGTTGTTAATCATTGGTGCAACAAGTTATTTTTCATTATGTAAAAAACATGAAACAACTCAGTTTCCCTGATATAGCTTTAATCACTTAAAGAGTATTACTTATTTGTGTGGTAATGGATCTCAAGTACACTCAATTTATTCTAGTTTGAGGCACCGAGAAATTATTCCTTACAGAAAGCTGAATGCATAGTTCTGTGTTCTGAACATACCATCATTATCTTTCCTCAAAACACAATTACAAACTACAAACATGAGGGCATTCCAGACATATTTCACCTGCAGGAATTTCAACCCAACCTTGTGACACCAGACAGCTCGTTTGAGGAGTTTAAAATTACTATTAAATGTAAATTAAAGGTCATGGTTCTACATCTTGTCAATATCAAGTCCAAAGTAATAAAGTAAAAGTTTATTCCACTGTGCCAGGATGAAAAGTCAACAGAAAACGGATAACGAAAGCATTTGATTTTGCAAAAAGCCTGCCCTGTTCATTGATTAATTTGACAAAAAGGGGGCATGGCGTGGCACTGGGAAATGCTCTAAAAATATAAGGACAATATACACAAACCACCATGTATACAGAGAAATACTAGTACACAGCATCTTTGTCCAGTTACTGCAAAAATTCCAGCTAACTCACTCCATGCCATCTCTTCTCTGCTGTGGTCCATATAAAACCCATATAATCCAAATAAAATGAATCTTCTAATAAAAATTGTTGACTAAGGTAGCATGCCTACAGTCCTAGTGAGTGTTGTGCACCCTTAAGACAGCTATCCTGAAACAAAATTACTGGTATTTCATTGTTGTTTGGTCATGATGCAGTGAAAATAATCACACATTAACTTATCATTTGGGATGTTTCTTCTCACTATAATTGTAAAACACTGCAATCACGACATCCCTTACTGTCAGACTGATCAAATAAACCTCTGAATCCTGTAAACTGATACATTCCTATCCTAAAAACTAATAATTTGATAAGACAATGCAATATTTGAGTAGATAATGGTTCATTCTTTGCCCCAGTACATACTTTGTACCGTAGCGCCTGATAGATGTCCGTTGCCAGCTGTCCCTTCCACCACTGGTCCTCCAGCTCCATTTAACCCCAAGCCTTGGACACCTCTGTCTGCAAAAATAAAAAATAAAACCACGTAAAAAAGTTTTTGAACTACGAATTCTCTACGTCTTTGTGTCAGTAGTGTACCCAGAATCAAAACTGAAAAGCGAATATAAGTAGTTTGAATGTTATTTCAACTTTTCTTGACTACGGGTAACAATTGGGGTCAACACATCAACAGTGTGCACCGTGATTTGCCGAGTCTCGTTCATTCATGTTATTTATCAAAAGTTTAATCGTAAAATGTTTGTGCAAGTCTTTCGAAGCTTGGCACTCACCCTACGAGCACATATAGTGAATTTAGCGATCAGTTTGTTCGGGAATAAACTTCAACCCAAGTCTCGAGCGCACGGGGGACGCACGCTGCTGACGTTCATTGTTGTAGTCGGCACGTCCAGCCGCTGCCTCCGCGTGCGCGCCGGAAACGGAAAATAAACTTTGGCACGGTGTAGTATAGCGTAAAAAAATAAAACAATTTAAGATTATTATAATTTAGTATTAGATATAAATAGTGTAACGTGAAACTATGAAAAAAATACGGCAAAAACTTACAGTGCCCTGTTTTTTTGTAATTATTATTTACTTGTTTGTTAGTAAATATTTATTGTAGTATCAACGTAGTGGCAGTTTGCGGGGGAAAAAAAGTTGAAAAGAAAAGTACAAAAATGCAGTGGTGAGTACTAAAACCCGTGTTATGCACTTTAAACTTAAGAATATTTGAAAATCAATGCGTGCTGAAAGTTACAAGGTATGTTTAGAAGAAAGGTAGCCTATTTTTTTCAAGAAGTTATGAGCGCACCTCACTGCCCCCTGCTGAAGAGAAGTAGCTCAGGGTTCAGCCAATCAAAACGAAACAAAGTGGCACAATCCGTATACATACACGAAACAGACTGCCCCCAACTTCCAAGTGATTACAACGTCCTGCAATATCACGCTTTATTCAGATTTAAGGCCTACTTTTCAACTCCTAATTTTCGTACATAAAAAAACTAGAGACTTCCCCTACTGCACTCAGGAGTAAACAAGAGGTCATTTTAGTGTCAACAGCTCAGTCAAAACATGAAAAGCCTTTTCAAATATACATGAATGATACAAATGAATTCAATGAATTTATAACACTGGCTAACACAATTACATGCACAGAGAACTGAGAGTGCACTAAATAACCACATTCAAATTGTCTTTGCCGCAAAACCTACCCACATACTAACACTATCTATAGTAGTGGGAGTATGTGTTTTATTAGATTTCCTGTGATTTAACACAAAATAATAATAATTTGGTTACACTTTAATTCACCTGGTGCAACCTAGATTGGGCAACTCTAGTTCCTAGGATTCCTAATCTGAGTCAGGATCCTGATCATCATATATCTGAAGGATTGTACCAGATTAAGAAATTTGAAGGATTAGCATTTTGAAGCTTTGAGCATAAACCACTTTGTCTTTGTACCTTAAAAATCTAATTGCAAAAAATCTAACATATTTGAAGTGGCAGAAAGAGTACTGTCAAAATTGTACTCAAGCACAAGTACTGTTACATGGCTAAAAATGTACTGAATTACAAGTACAAGTACTGCTTCCAAAATTGTGAACATCTGAACATCAAAAATCTGTTAAACAGAGTACTAGTTTAACAGATTTTTAGCAGCATTTTAGATCAGCATTTTATATAAATTAAAAAGCTGAAGCCATTTAAAGCGGAATGTAATAGTTTTCAACCTCGATCTTCATATCCTCTGAGCTCTGTCCAATCAGAGTGGGCGATGCATGTGAGTTTGTAAGTTTAGAAAGAATCACAGACAGAGGGGAGACAGATGTGGATTGGGGCAATTGGGACATGTCCTGTACTCAGTACTCATATGAGTATGCTGCTCAATTACAGTAACATGAGTATTAGTAATTAGTTACTTTCTACCAGTGTATTTGCCACAGGTTCTTTCCAGTTTATATTTATCTGTAATAAGCAATGCAATATAAAACAGTGACAAAGTTGGTTGAATCGGGTCAGATGGCCGGGCAGACAGTGAACCGCAGTGACCTAAATAAGATAAACCAGCGACCGGTTCAGCCTTTAAAAGCTTTGGGACATCCATCTAAGTGCAGCTCATTACCTCAAACCACAGCTTAAAATGTGAAACAGCAGGAAAATGAGAAACATGGAACAGTGGATAATTTAAGCAGATGTGCAAATTGAGTCAGCTGACCTATGAAGAATGTTTATAGATGAATTAGATGCAGGTTGCTTGAGGCATGGAGTGATTTCTTTTTCCTTTACCCAAGCAACATGGCAGTAACATATATGTGTGAAGTGCTGTGTATCTCAAAAGTGCAGTTTTAATAATAAATAATTTAACAAAGAAATAACTTTTTTTTAAAATATGCAAATAATGTATTTCATTCAATATCAGTGTTCTTGGTGTTCCTTATCACAAAACATTAAAGTCAAATTATTATTTCATGCATTATTGTCAATATAATTATGTGTGAGGGGATTGAAATCTCCAACAGAGTCCAGCAGAGTCTGGCTTCAGACCTCCACCCAGAGGACCCTACTCCACAGACCTCCACCAGGATGCCCCTCCACCCACATATCCTTCACCACTTTTCATTTATTTACTTTATAAATGACTTGATTACACTTTCTATCAGCTGTCGTCTTTGTTCATTGTCTATTAAAGGTCATTAAAGATGATAAAGCTCATTACAAATTGTTTCGAGCGAAGCACTTCAAAAGCATTGAAATGAACTAACTTTGTGTTGTCTCTGTTCTACTCTGCTTGTGTAGGTTAAGTAGCATTTTAAAACGTGTTGTCACAAAAAAAAAAAAAAAAAAAAAAAAAAAGCAGAGGCCCAGATCTACAAGGGTGTAAAGAGCATAGGCAAATTAGATGTAGTTTGAATGTGTTGCCGTAGGCGCTGTGTCTGTTTGAGATTAGGCACTAGAGTGTAATGGTTAAGGTTAGGAAAAGGATTTAGGTTTGTAAAACAATGTAAATTTGTGTAACGTTATGATCAAAACAGCTGCCAGGGAACAGTGGACTTTGGTGACCTTTCGGCATAGCTGTTGTTTGTTTACTTGTAAGGGCCTGTGAATGGAGGTAAGTGTCGTTAGGGTCCTCTGGGTTGAGGTCTGCAGCCAGATGTCTCTCATGAAATGGGAAGTGAAGAGTTCCACTGTCCATTCTGTTGCCAGAAGGTGTCACCCTTGAAGCAGCAGAATGCAACTGAGGCTACTGATCAGCAGCCACAGCTGCCTGTGGTAAACTGAAAGGTGTGAGACCCCTCTGACCACCACCAGTCACTCACACACCACATTCATACTGGGCCAAGTGGATGAAATGTCTTACTCAAAGGCACAACACAACATCTATCTGACAGACAAAAAGTACATTTTCTCAAAGTGACTATTTAATGTATTATTTTGTGTATATATTCATTAGAAAGCCTTCTTGTAAAACTTAAAGGCACTGTACCTGATTTTTATTCCCTTAAAAACAAGACAAAATTGTTCATTTTTCACCGTTTGCAGTGGTCTAAAGTTATTCCTCACTTACCTTATCCATTGTGAGCATCCAAATTATTCACCACGATGAGTTTTCACAATTTTCAGAGACCGCAGCAGAGTTTATGCTGTAATGGTGAAGGTAACAACAACTAGAATGGTAACATGCACTTCCTGATTATCTGACAATATAATGATTTCTAATCTGATGCAGACAGCTTGTAGCGGACACTGACCGCAAGTGCTGCTTATACAATAGATCTGTACTGGTAAGACAAATTTTGCCGAAATACTTAGGAAAAGAATTCAGGAACAGGGCTTAATATTGTACCTTGGACTTAAATTGCAGTCTTCCATAAAAGCCTAGTTTTTAAACACATCACTTTTGCTGCATTGTGGCTGTGGGTCTATTTTTATCTGTATCTGAACAAAGGGAAGTGGTTCTGTATTGTGTGTAAATATAACTTGTGCTGTGGAGCGTTGTAAAGGCCATGCCGCTCCAACAGGCTGCATGACCTTAATCCTCATTGTCTTATTGTCCCAGGATCAAAATAGACACTGTTCTATACTGACTACTCAGTTTACTTTGAATTAAGACTATATTTTATCAGATATTTTGGTAAATGAAGGCCTAGTACTTAAATTGCAGCAAGTTACAAGCCATGCTCAACCAGCTGGATTTAGGTCAGTGGATCATGTACCACTGGTGATATGCGAGCTCCGTTCTGCTCTTCAGGTGGTGGGCCTACCTAATTTAGAGTTTTATATCCATTTTTTCTCCTCCTTTGGATAATATCTTGTTTAGAACTATTATACTATTATAACTAATTATGTAGTCCACTTTTAGACCTGGTTTAGCCCTAGATTAGACCTGGCCATATACTTGACTTAGATCTGGTGGTACTTGGAAAGCCAAATCTTTTCTTTGGTAGTACTTGATGTATTTAGTTTAGTTTTTTACATCTCAGTGGGCATAGGGGAAATTTTAAGAGAAATTTGATTAAAAAAAAGGAACATTCATTTATTCAATAAAACAGTGGCTTGAACTGAAAATCAACAGACATTTTTAAACAGTTTCTCTTGTTCTTATTCATGTAAAGCAGTGGTAGGTCAGGTGCATGGCTAAAATACTATATAGCCTATCCATGGAATCACAATGATGAAAATTAGCTCCATTGCCATAGCATTTAAGAGTGGGACAAGACACAAATTCCACAAGACTAGGCCAGAAATGAGTCCATGAGAATGAGACAAAATGAGATTTTGACATTATGGGTTTCAGTTCACAATTTTGGCCTCACCATTGTGATATACTTTGATTGATTTAATATTTTTGTTTGTCACTGTAGCATTTTTGGAACTATAGCTTCTCAACAAATGCACAAATCCATTTTTGTCCAATCCAAATGTAAACACATGGGGGGAAAAATCTCACAAGATAATTTTCTTAAGTGTACACTATCTTGTGGCAATTTTGTCTCTGGAGATATTGTGGTATGAGATCTTGTCCCATCCCTCTAAACAATACATTAATATGTGGAGTGCTCACAGTGCTCAAAATGGTGCCTATAAACAGGAAGCAGAGACCCAAATTTCTCAAATACACTTTATTGCATTATTTATTTGCCACATTTGATGATGGTAGCAGTCATAGCTGCCCTGAATATTCGAGGTTGCCAGTGTGTGCCAACTGCCCCCCACAACTCACTCACTTTATATCTTTGGACTGTTGGGAACTAATGCTGCAACCACTGAGCCACTGCTGTACTTAACTTCTTACAGTAAATAAATTTGATTTTTAGCATTAATTCATATGGACCATGTACAATTACACCCAAAAAAGCAGAGATGAGCCAACCCACAATATATAATAAAGCACTCTCACACAAGCTTGTTTATTTGGTTTACCACACCAGCACATATCCTTGAGCTATTTGTGGATTTTCTTCCACCATTTTTAGAACATTAACACATAGTGTATGTGTTTGGTTCAAGGTACATATTTAAACCATTACAAAATGTTGAGAGAAATGAAGCTCCTCTGGAATCTGAACAATGTCAAAAATGCATTTTCTAGTTTGAGGCGTGCACTGAATCTCAGCATTTAAAAAAATGTAGCCTACACACTGAAGTCTATAATGTTGGGACAGCAGAATTTATATTCTTTATTAAAATATGATCAGAAGTTCAGAGAATCATGTACAGTAGATACTATTTATATATGCAAAGCAATTATTATAAAAAACAAAAAAGCTTTAAGGCAGATCTGCAGCTGCATTGCTTCTATTTTCCACATTTTAATGTTTCCTATATGATTTCCAGCACTGGGTATATTGCACTAATTTGCAATATACTTTTTGTACAGCATCACATTCAGCATAAGTTTAAGCACGCGTTTTGAGGTGAATTTGAGCAAACAGGGCCTATTATGGATTTGATAAAAAGTGCCTTATATAGTGATTTAAAAGCCTATTCGTGTAGATTGAACAGAGAATTCTTATGGGTAAACGTGTTTAGGATAGACAGTGATTGGATTGAAAAATGGACAAACCATGGACCAGAATTAACCTGTTTCTGGATCAACAAAAGGCCTAGACTGATTCATTAAAGCTGTACTATATAATGTTTCAGGTGGAAGTTCCACTACCTGCTTGTTTCCATGGAGATGTTATTGCTTCGCCTGGAATGTCCCCCAGTATGTCATTAAACTTGTCTATCTTGCAATGTCCCATCATGTGTTCTTGCTCAATAATAGCCTACCTTGAAAAACATGCATTCTTACTGTAACCAGGATCACCTCTCCGAAGACCTGACCTGTAACTTGACCTGATGGCTTCGTCTGCATGTTTCCATGATGTAGCCTATAGATGAGTTTAATACCATACTGTGGAACATTCCAGGCATCCCCAAGGAAACAAGCAGGTAGTGGAACCTTTAATGCAACATTCAGACTAGCATAGACCTATTGTTGATGCAGAAACACAGGTTAATTCAGGAGTGCAGGCCTTTTTGTAGGATCATGTCTTTCAAAAAAAACAAAACAATAGGCAGAAATTACCAGTAGATTTAATACCTTAATCACAAAAAACACCCCTCAGTTTCACTTATAATCATTCAGAATACGTATGTGCATGTTGTTTCCATATTATTTCACTGCCTTTATGTTAGTGGAGGTAGTTTTTCGACGGTTTTTCAGCTCGAGTGTAGCCCAGGGCAGGTCGCTGTCTCCGGGCTAAAGGCTAAAGCAGCTCAGCCTCTAATCCCCGGATGAAACCAACATGGCCGCCTCTCGCTGAGCTGTCAAGCGCTCTACAAAAGGAAAGGTAAAAACGACTTAACTCTGCTCATTATACACGCTTTAAACCACCGGTCCAACCTTCGCACAGCTTTATCCTTCGTAATAAGTCGATGCAAGTTGGTTAATCGACACTGCTGTAACTTTATGGCCACGCTTTTGATTAAGTTGTGTCGTCTTTGTAAGCTTTCGTGCGTCACGTTAATTCAAATGAGTCCAAAACGCAACACTTATTTCACGCTGTTTCTCCCCCGTTCAACTCGACAGCTAAATAACACGGCGTACTTTCACACAACGAGGAAAAAAGCGTTATGTTATCGCGCATTTGTCGTTACTTATTCGTTTGTGAGGCGTGCGTGTTGCTCGATACCAAAGCGAGCTTGGATCATCACTTTGTTGTGGTCAAGTCAACTGCATAATGGCTGCACGATACAACGAGTTATCTCTTCAAAAACTCGAATTAAACGGTTATTTTGTGTGCTTTTGGATGCTTAAGTTATCAAAGACTTCAATTGTGTTTGGGTTTTTTTACTGCAAAAGTGCTAAGTTAGTTGCTAGCAGGTGAGCAAAATTGCAACTTGCCTTCACCTGGCTGCAGATAATGATCTAAAAGTCACCTAACTTTTATCAATGAATGTAGTTGGATTTTGTTTGCAACGTATTCCATTCAAAGTGTAACGTGCATTTATCTTTTCACAAATTGCAATACTTTTTGTGAAATTTCAAAACCCCTTGACAACTCAAATTTCTCAAATAAAACAATGTTTGCTAGTTGTTTCTTATAGAGTTGGGTGTAGGTGCAGTTTTCAAACATTCAGTATTCATATTCAAAAAAGAAAATGCAATGATGCAAATTTTACTTCCAGCCTCCCAACTTGCTGTTCACACAACTTTTCTTTGACCATTTGTTAACACATAGCTGGCATAAGAGTGTCAACAGTTTCAGATGTGAGAAGCAACGCTCTATAGGTCCTATAGGGGGACCAAAATATGTTCCTGCTGATGTAATAGATTTAATAATTTCCCGTTTAAATGCTTTTACAATGATGTTAGTGAAGTTAATGTAAAATTATATTTTGTGGCTTAAATTTGTACAGACACAAAGAACTTTCTATAACTGTGTACTGAAAATATTGACTTTGAAAATGGAACTTTACAATGCATTTTCTGCTGTTATTTACATGCCTCTAAATACTGCTGTAATGTATTAGCTCTAGATCTAAGCCTAAACATGTGTTATGGTCATTTCCTATTATTATCTTTATGTCATGAGCAAAACATAAGCAGTACCAGCGCTGGTAATTTGTGTTTAAAATGTTTCAAATTCTAGTTCTGTCAACCATTTGCATGTGATGTTGCCTTTTACAATTTTTTGGCACTACATCTGTGTGTGTTTTGACAAATATAGCTCTCAGCATATTCAAATTACTACTAGTCATACTACTAAAAACTAGTACTGAGTAGTAAACTAACGAGGGGCCAAAAGCTATGCATGGTTTGTTGATGGTTTACTACTACTTCAACTATAAGATAAGACTTTTACATCTCACAGTGGTAAACTGCCATGATGCAAGTTGCAATAGAAAATGTTTTATTTTTACTGTCTTCAAAAATGAAACAGTTCATTTAAAATGACTTGCAGTAGTCCAAAGTTATTCTTCACTTACCTTATGCATTCCAAGCATCCCAATTATTCACTGCAATGAGATTATAAGTGCCTTGCACAACTTTTAGATCACAGAGTAAAGTTTGGCAGTCACAATTATGCTAACAACAACTATACACTTCTTGATTATTGGACAATAAAAACTTCATAATTGGATGCAAACAGGACACAGCTGCTTGCACAATATCTCTGTACTGCAAGACACACTTTCGACAAATACTACGGGGAAAAAAATGGGTACAGGCCCTAAGAAATGGTGATCACAGAGAATGAAAATGTAGGCTTAGTTTTCTTAGATAAAAAAAAGTGCAAACTTAACTAGTTATGATTTTCAAAAATGTAAGGAAAACAATAGATAAAAAAACTATAATCTTTTCAGTTGCATTGTCCGTATACATTTGCATTATCTCGTCTCTAAATCATATCTTTTTGCTGTATTGTAGATTCTCTCACAAAGTCATGGATACAGTGGACGTTTGCACTGCCACCTCTACGGCAGATAACGGCAAACGCCGCGGCCATAACAAGAACAGAGATTGGCTCAAACGTCTCCACCTCAGGAAGGCCGCGCTACAGCCCCCCGCTATGCAAACTCCTGATAAGCCCGGACCAAAGAAGATAGTAGCCGCAGAGAAGCATGCTAGCACAATATGGCCTTCTTCAAAGAAAATACGAACCCAAGAGGCTCCGCAGAGGACAATTAACAGTGGAAAGAATATGCTCAGGTTTAAATGCTCACAATGCATGGACAATATTGAACACGCTCCCAAAGACTTGTTGAAGCATTTTGAGGAAACGCACAAGGGATGCCCTCCCGTGTTTTCATGTCATATGTGTAAATTCACCACACATGAATTCTCCTATCTGCAGGTTCACGTTTTAAGCCACAAAGATACGTTTTCCTGTTGCAGTCTCTGTAAGGACAATGTACAACGCACGTGGGCGGAGTTTAGCGCACATTTGACATTAGTTCACACACAAGATGGTAAATACTTGTGTGATATTTGTAAGATATTCTCAACGTCAAATGATAAGGAATTTTTAGAACATGTGCTACTTCATAATCTAGGTTTGGACAGAAAAAATGACCAAACTATTAGCAAAAGATCTTACAGCTGTCAATATTGTGGCTACGAAGCATCACAAAAAGTCATTCTTACAAAGCATTTGAAGACTGCACATGGAGGCGTGAGTTGTCAGAAAAATAAGGATGTTTTTACAATGAATGAGACAAAAACGAAGCCCAGAATGACTAGAAGTGCGGTTAAAGACATAAGCTGGTTGACAGAAGACTGCCTCTCACTTCCAGGACGGGAGTTTTTGGATAAGTATTGTCACTTATCGGATGCACAAACAACGCTAGAAGAAACTCAACAGTTTTTAATGAAATCTGGAAAACAAAAGTGGAGCAAAGCGTTGAAAAATGTGCTATCAAACGTCCCACAAGAGATGAATCTCCAGTCTAAATTGGAAAATGGGATAGCTTCCGTCTTTCCGGATAGCAGCCAAGATGTTCTGACAGTAAAAAATAAAATTAATCAAAATGGTGCCAGTTTTGCCAAAAGATTCAAACTGATTACGGAAAAGGAAGTTGAGAATGCTAACGCGGACTCGTGTGGAAAAATTGTTAGTGATGCTAGCTTGAGTGATTGTTTACAAAATCAAGAAACTAAGCTAAGTAGTGATGTGACCATGGCAGAATCAACAGAAAGCCCTCAAATGGAAGAAAACAGGGAGAATCAAAGACTAAAAATTGACTTAAATGAATGCAACGGTGAAGAGAGGATCCAAGATGGAGGTATTGCGAATGAACTGAAAGCAGAGGAGAGGAAAGTGGTGCGTAAATCTCTCCCAAAAAAGAAGCGGAAAAATATGCGATGGCGAAATACAAAGAAAAAGGCAAAAAATGCAGACAAACTTAAAACGGGGCTGGCTTTGAAAATAGTTTTAAGGAAAAATCCCAAAAAAGGAAAACAGTGGGTCACGCAAACTGCATTGGTGCCAGTGAAATGTAATTCAAAGATAGATGAGTTTAAGACATGTACTAAACCCAATGTTAAAAATAATGTATGCAAAGGAGATGGGACCGTAAAAGACAAGCAGGAGGCTGGAGATTGTGGGACTACAAATATGGCTGTAAAACAAAAACGAGAAATTCAAGATGGTGGATGTTCGGTGGAAGAAGAAGCCAGTGTTTTGGTGAATGGGATGAAGAAGATGGACCATGAGAAAAGTGAAGTTTGTACAGATGTTGTAGGATCGGATGGACTAAAAACTCGCCTTGATTGTTTCATGAAGGCGTCTCCTCTGTTGGAGTCTGTCATTACTCCTCAAAGTAAGAGCTAATTACAGTTTTTACATGGTGTAATAGAAGAAGTGAATTTAATTGTGTAGTGTTTATGTGACCCAGCCCTAAAATCAGATACATTTGCACTTTAATCAAATATGAAACAAATGATGGTGTTTCTCCCAATCTAAAATTAGATTCTCAATTTGGATTTTTTAATAACATTGTGTGATGTCTACTGTGGCAAAAATCCAAATTACTATAGGAATAACTTAAATGATAGACCTTCTTCTGAGCCCTCTACCTTTTTGAATACTATTGTAACTATAGAATATCAGTTTTCCCTCCTTTTTCCTATTTGCCACATTAATGCAGTGTAATTGTATTTAGCAGTCATAAACTTGAGTCCTGTTATTAAAAGTACACGTGGGTACTAGGTACATAGTGAAAAATATGAGAAACACAGATTTTGGGTATTAAGAGCTATATGACATTATTTATAGTGTATGTGTGACCGTATTTTCCGGACTATGTGTCGCTCCGGAGTTTAAGTTGCACCAGCAAAAAAATGCGTAATAATGAAGGAAAAAATATAAGTCACACTGTACTATAAGTCGCATTTTTTGGGGGAAATTTATTTTACAAAATCCGAGACGAAGAAAACAGACATTTTTATCTTTAAAGGCAAGTTATAATAATAACAATAAAATGGAGAACAGGCTGAATAGCAGTACAGCACAGTAACGTAACACATTTATATTTATTCAGCTACATAAAGCATAGACGGCAAACTGAATGCGTACGATATTAACAGTTAATCAGATACGCTATGCAAACGTAACATATGTCGGCTTGTCCACAAACACGAGAAGAGAGTTCTTTTCACTGATGTTTACTGTGGTCTTACTTCTTCATCACAGTTCACGCCATAGAACTAGCAAACACATCAAATATAACATAAGCTCTGGTTCATATTACATATACACACAAAACTGCATATGAACAGATGGAAAATATACATACCACTTTAGCCTGCTAGTAAACAAACCAGTGAATCAAAAACTTTACATTTTACTTCTCAGTTGTTTCTTAAATAGTGCTCTGTCGGGTAAGACATCGCATTAGCATAAAAGGCTGAACCAGAAACTGTCTGTAGAAACCAGAAAAGGAAGTAGTTTTTGCTACCTTAAACTAGACTTATGCTAAACTAAATTTTTACAACAATTTACAACATTGTTCCAAATGAAAAATGATCACATTTATGGTCTTATAAATGAAGGCGAAATAAATAAGGGGAAATTATATATGAAGTGTATAAAAGAAAACGAGTCAGTAAATTTTCTTACAGGTATTACAAACACACCAGTGCCATCTATTGGTCGAACTAGTGAACTGTAACATGTATAATCTACCGTTTCATAACACAAATTTATAAGCATAGACGAGCATAGCGAACAAACAAGCTAACAAGTTTACTCTTGATTTCACTCCAAATCACTAAATCCACTGAATTCTTCATCCTCGGTGTCGCTCCTGAACAACTCCACCTGCTCCGGAAGTAGATGAAGCATTGCTTCTGTGTGGCTGCCATACTGTACACAAACCTAGAGTGACCTCGCACAGTTGTCAGTGTGACAATAACGAAGATGTGAAATTATATATTTGAATAATTTCACATATAAGTCGCGTCTGAGTATAAGTCGTACCCCCAGCCAAACTATGTTGTCTACAGCACTATAAATCTGACTATAATTCGCACTTTTTTTCAGAGGAAATTCTTGTTCAACTAGACATGTTCTGTGCATTGATTAATTGACTAAAAGGAGCTTTTGCATAGCACTGGCAAAATCTTTCTCTCAAAAAAACCCAACAACTTTGTTTACAAAGAAGTGCTAGTATCTTCATAACTGAAAAGGCAGATTAAACTGTCCAGTCACTCCCAAAGCTCTAGCCATCACTCCTTTCTTCTGTGTTGTGCAAAAATTCTTGAAATCTTAACCAAATAATTACTCAACAGTAAAAAAGTCAAAATTGCCCTATTAATTGACTGAAAGACTAAAGGACAGCCTTACACATTTGATAAATAATGTGAACACAGGGCTGGGCAGTATGGAAAAAAAAAAACAAAGACGAAAACAAAACCAATCCAAGCTTTTAATTTATGCTATTTCACAAAAATAATTATCAAAATTCTTCCTCTGTCAGTAAATGCATGAGTTTTAGAACAGAGGATTGACTGTGGCCGTCTCTGTTCAGAAACCCCAACCATATCGTTGATGATTAGATATGACTGAATCTCTCAAACTTTCAATTAATTGCCCAGTTCTATTTTAACATATAAAATGACTTGGTGTTTAACATTTTTAAACATAATGGAATATAAGCAAAGATGCATTTGCTTTTCTGCTTAATCTTTTTATTCAAAACCCTATTCTTTTTAACAGGTGAATCTTCTCAATCAGCTCTCCCTCCTCCACCCACAGACACAAACCTCTCCGAGTCCCACATTACCTCCTGTCCAGACCCTTCCCCGTCCCCCTCACTCTCTGCTTCCTGGACCCCCATTCCTAAAAACACAGAGCGGACTCTACATCTCGTCGCCATCAACCCCAACCAGCTCGTGAAGCGACCGGTGGGAGAACAACCAGTCGTGGTGCTAAATCATCCGGACGTTGATATTCCCGAAGTATCCAAAATCATGGAAGTTGTGAACAGATACAAAGGAGAAGTCCATAAAGTTGTACTATCAAAACAGACAATAAACGCACTATCTGACATCAATAGAGCCTCGGTAAACGTACAGAGGGACAATACTGAGCAGAAAAACCTTGTTCGCGAGAGGTTTTTGTTGAAATTAAAACTAAGAAGGTTGAGTAAGAAAAAGTTTGAAGTAGTGGATGACGAAATGTCTCAGGTTCACGCCGGTGAAGAAGAGAAAACGTTTCGTTGTTGGTTTTGTGGCAGGGCATTTGGAAGTCGAGAAACATGGCTCATTCACAGACAGCGCCACCTCATGGAGTGGAAGAGTCCAAACTGTGAAAACTCTTAAAGGGACAGTACTGTGTTTGGTCAAATTAAGTCTAAAACGGGTGGTGTATAATGTATTTTCAATAGTAAACGATTTCATTTAGTTTTGGGGAAGCAGACAGATGCGCTTAATAATAAACTGTAAAGACATTTTTCAGACATGACTATGCAAATTTTTTATGTTTTATTCTGACAGATTTTTTTTTAAGAATAACTCAAATATTTTCTTCTTATTTTGTTGAAAAGTTTACAATTTCCTTTACTCTATTTAAATTTTTCTATATTCCCTAAACAGTATGTTTCAGCTATTCAAAAATAAACAAACATGACTAAACAACTGGGTTCAAATCCACATTGACAAAGCACAATGGGCAATTAACAACAAATTGCAATCTCTGTACATTTCAATTTATGTCATTGCTCCTATCTGCTTTTCCAAACTAGGACTGGTCCAACTGTTGATAATGCATTACCCATCCATATGTACCTTTAGAGATGGGCGATAAGATTATATAAATTAAGTTGTTTTTGTTTTGTGACAAAGCTTTTAATATAAAACTTATAAATGTGTGATATGAATTGGTTTATACATGTTTGCCGTATCGCCCACCCCTAGACTTAAAAGTACATTATGTAACTTTTTCTACCTGTGATTTTATTGCTTTGCCCCAGAATGTTCCAAAGTATAGCATTAAATCTATATAATTTTGTTTGTTTTGTTTTGTCATTGCTAAAAATACATTGAAAATCATACATAATACTGTGAGCAAGGTCACCTGTCCCCAGATCTGATCTGGAACAACTTCTCAATAACTGTAGATAAGTTTACTGTGGAACATTTCCGGCAAAGTAATGTCTCCATGGAGACTGCCCACCAGAAAAGTTACATAGTGCAACTGTATAACCCTTCAATGTCACAACACTGGGAAATATCTGGAAGAGGAATTTTGCAATATAACTCAATGGAGAAACTTTTTTTTTTTTCATAAGTCTTAAATCAAACTTACCTGGACTGTTTCCATTCTCAGGACCCTAAGCTCCCTATATCAACAATCTGGGATAGTTTGATCATTTAATATAATTATTTGTAAAGCCACACATAACTGGTGGAATTAATTTAGTCCTTTGTACTTTTTACTACATATTATAGCTTTATTTAATTGGACGTACACTGTTGTTATGATATTTTATAAGACACTGTTAAATGTACAGAATTTTGCCATATAAATCGGAGGAGGCAGTACGGGTAGGCTACGCAGTGAGCTAGCGTAACATATTTATACTTGTGTGGGTGCCCAGAAGTTACTTAACCAAAACTGTGTAAGAGATGGACAATAAGCTGTTTTTATTTATGAGTTTACCCTTTGTTTCTTTATTACCGCAAAGTGGTCAATTCTGTTCACGATCGTGTTAAAATGTATCCTGCTTTCTATATTCTTTTATTTATACCTAGGCTTGTCACGATACGAAACTCTGAAGCACGTTATATTGCTACAGAGATATACTGCAATAAATTATAATATTGAAACTACTTCATTCCACTAAATATGATTTAAATAATACAAGATGATACCAGTAAAGCTTTTTTAAATGGACTGTTTCATTAAAAGACTTGAGCTGCAACAAATAAATGGCAGCATCTTATTGTATTGCAACAAAAATTGCACCCAAAATATATTTATACATGTATGTGTATATATATCATATGTATGTCATATATATATCATACATCGATAAGTCTGTATAGTAATTATTGTGACAGGCCTTTTTCTACCATCTGATTTGTTCTTTTATATTGGGATTTTGAAGTAGGCATGAAAGCTAGAAATGGTGTCTGGGGAGGAGGAAGCACTTAGAGGCGATATATTGTGCAAAATCGACTTTTCAGAGCTTTGAAACATGCTATAATTGTTTCCCTTCTAATTTATCCACTCAAAGTTGTATTTCGAGTAATTCATGCTCCTATCAACCCCATTTTTACGGCCACGGTACACGCCCACTGCACTTTCTTAATCGCAAATACATATAGGGTTCGGCAGCAGTGCGGAGTCATTCTGGTACAAATTTTTTAAAAATCTGCTACTCGCTAGTGTGATCTGCAGCTATCCAAAGGAGGGGCCGACAGCATGCGGCGCTTTGTTGTGATGTTTTCAGCATTGTACCGTAAAGGGGCAGGCGGGAATCGGCTCTTAATACCTCATTGGTCACCATAATTTTCTAGCCTAGAAATCAGCGAGCATGTTTTCTTTAAGTTGTTTTAGATCAATAATGCGAATGCCCAAAAAATAACATGATGATCCACAAGTGTCATAAATTATAACTATGTAGCAGACAAAAGCACAAGATGTCTTCTTTAAATACACCGTAATAATATCTATGCCTGATGCGGCACACAACTTTGCTTAAAAGTCCTTTAATAGTGCTTTAATCTCAATGTGAAGCCATTCTTAAACGAAACCTCTGAAATCTTTTATTTAAAACGTCAAAATTTCAAGTTTATTTGACCATTTTCCCCTCAAAGCGTCTCCTCGCCTTTGACTTGAAAATAATCTTATCTTTTAATTGCACTATGAAACCTGGATGCATATTTTCATGATTAACTTTTCTTTTTTCCAAGCCTTGACAATCAAATATCTTTCTATGGCTAACTTTGGCCACTCTCCCCTCAGTATTCAACACAAGGGAAACATAGCTTGTAATTTTGTAAATAGATTGTATTTTTCTGTAATTTCCTACTTATATTTTGAGATTAAATGATTTATAATTTTATAGAAGTAGCAATAGAGGTACTGTATAAAGTATTACCTGAGAATTCCCACTAAGTGCCTATAGGTTTGTGATATGCAACAAAACGCATTACAATTTGGGTTTTGACTGAAATTAGACAGACTTGATCTAGAAAATTATTTTATTTTAAACAAACTGTACATCATATGTCTGTGTAGATTTGATACCGTGTCATTCCTTACAATATTTCAATTGTTCACCTGAAGCATCTCAATAAAACATGGGTAAAATAACATTTGGGATGTGAATCTGTATTGGCTTAAAGCTGCATCATGTAACTTTTTCTGGAAGATCTGTCACCTGCTTGTAGTGTTGTCAACTCAATTTTGATACTAAGGAATAGACTGATACTACAATGATAATAAAAGACACTCTTTCTTTAGATGCACAGGTGGACAAAATTGTTGGTACCCTTTGGTTAATGAAAGAAAAACTCACAATGGTCACAGAAATAACTTGAATCTGACAGAAGGAATAATAAATAAAAATTCTATCAAATTTAAACAATGAAATTCAGACATTGCTTTTCAACCATGCTTCAAGACAATTATTTAAAAAAAAAAAAAAATTCATGAAACAGGCCTGGACAAAAATGATGGTATCCCTAGAAAAGACTGAAAATAATGTGACCAAAAGGTTAATCCAAGATGTGTCCACTAATTAGCATCACAGGTGTCTACAATCAGTCAGTGGGCCTATATACAGGGCTACAGGTCGTCACTGTGCTGTTTGGTGACATGGTGTGTACCTCACTCAACATGGACCACAGGAAGCAAAGGAAAGAGTTGTCTCAGGAGAAAAGAAAAGTTATAGAGCGTGTTAACAAGTGTTGACAAGCCACAAAGCTTCTGGGAGAATGTCCTATGGACAGATGACACAAAAATGGAACCTTTTGCCAAGGCACATCAGCTCTGTTCACAGATGGAAAAATGAAGCATATCAAGAAAAGAACACGGTCCCTACTGTGAAACATGGAGGAGGCTCTGTTATGTTCTTGAATCTGTGCAGGGTACAATGAAATCTCAAGACTATCAAGCAATTCTAGAGAGAAATGTGTTGGCCAGTGTCAGAAAGTCGCCGGTCATGGGTCTTGCAACAGGACAATGACCCAAAACACACAGCTAAAACACCCAAGAATGGCTAAGAGGAAAACATTAGACTATTCTAAAGTGGCCTTCTATGAGCCCTGACCTAAATCCTATTGAGCATCTTTGGAAGGAGCTGAAACATGTCGTCTGGAAAAGGCACCCTTCAAACCTGAGACAACTGGAGCAGTTTGCTCATGAGGAGTGGGTTAAAATACCTCCTGAGAGGTACAGAAGTCTCATTGACAGTTACAAGAACAACAAAATATTAAGGGTACCATCATTTTTGCCCAGGCCTATTTCATGAGTTTATTTTTTTTTATAATTCTGTTGGAAGCATGGTTGAAAAGCAATGTCTGACTTTCATAGACTTAAATTTCATACACTTATTTATTATTACTTTTATTAGTAACCATTGTGAGTTTTTCTTAGTCAATGTGTCTTATACTTGTTCTGATACAGCTCAAGATCATTCTAAAGATATTCAGGAAAGGTTAATTTCTGTCCTGTGAAAGTGACCTTTTTAGTATCAATACCTGCTCAAATTAGTATCTAGTTTTGATACTACTTTTTCATATTGATTAGTATATGATTTTCGAAACTTTTGACAACCCCACCTGCTTGTCTCATGAAAATGTTACCACCTTGCCTATGTTCCACAGTATGGCATAAATGTGTGTAATCCCTCAGTTATTCACGTATGATCCATAGTAAAAGATAAATTCTAATCTGCCAACTGGACAAAAAGTTGTTGCAGTGAACATGTTTCACTGCTCATCCAAGCTGCTTCAGTTTTAGTTAGATTTGGGTTAGATTGCTGGTGGACCCCAAAAGTCACTGACAGTTAAAAAAATATATATTTTTTTTCTAAATATTTGTATTTTATTTTTTTCAAAGCATTTAGAACTACCCTTTCGAAATTGATATGAGCAAATATAGCACAGAGGAATGAACCCTCATTGTACAGTGGTACTTTGAGTCACATGGGTCAAATTCAGAAACCCAGAGATGTTACAGTCGATATTTTAATACCAGAGATGCCCCAAGTGTAAATGCCATTAAAGGAATAATAAGTGGTTTTCAAAGACAGAGTGCAGAATGTGATCTCCCCAGACCTGACTAATCCTGATTTCTTCCTGTGGGGCGAGCTTAAAGAAAAGGTGTTTGTGAATAAACATCAGACAATAAATTACTTAAAACGTAATTTCAAGGATCAAATAAGAGCCAAAAGCCCGGAACTGCTTTCAGATGTTATGCAAAGTGTGTTGGATCAGGATATTCAGTGCAAAACCGAAAATAGTGGGCACTTAAAAACATTATTTAAAAAAAATTTGGTCATTTTTACTTCCTCTAGTTTAAGTAGTTATAAGTTCAAGTGTAAGTGAACAATTATAACCGTATATATTGGCAAAAATCTCGGAAGGTTTAGTTTACCTACTGCTAAAATTTGGTGAGTATAACTTAAGAATTATAGGAGCTACTGAAGATTTAAAAGTGTCAGTGACCTTTGGGCCACCCTGTATCTATCTGCAGGGAGGAGATAACTACAGTGAAGCTAACACACCTATATGCTACACTAAGAGTGAACTATGCCTGAGTAATACTTAGCATAAGCATTCAAGTCCCTAATGGGTGCTCTAACACCTATTAGCATACTGGCTAGCCCTACTGGTTTCATTGTTTAGTCTTAGGTCTGAGGATGGAGTAATAAATGGAAGGTAGGTGATGTCTAATGCATTCATGCATGTTCAAAGAAGGATTGTCTGGTATAAATTTATTTGTCTTTCAATTGTTCAATTGAAGTCATTGATTACAGGTGCTTGCCAAAAATACTTGGTTTGGTGGTGTCAAATACTAGATAAGCTTTATGTTATTTTGTGAAAAAATACCAGACAAAACAATATTGGAAGTGGAAGTACTAGCCCAATGAAAAGGCTGCAAGGTACAGTATTTAACCACATTGTAAACTATTGTAACTCCTATGAGGTGGAAACCCCTCACAGAGTGTTACACAGTGCAGCTTTAAATATGCACTATTGACCATTCCTGCTTTCCCTTTGTTTTATATGAAAAGATTTAAACAAAAACATTATTGTATGTTCACTGTACATCATTTATGCAACTTTGTGGTAAAAAGGACAAATTATTCTTTCACAATTCTGAATACCAGTTTAGCAGTGTATTTTTCCCCCCAAATATAACCCATTTGTTAGTTCAACATGTTGGACGTAGAACAATTTTGTGTTGAGGTGGTCTGGGATATTAAAATGCAGGTTTTTGTTGGAATACGGTGAGGGTCAGAAATGACCAGGTTTGGCATTTCTGCATTCACATTTTGGATATTTCAGGGTAAAGTACAATGTAATAAATAGGAAAGTCTATCCAACCCACCTGGGAATATGACATCCTCACATTCTAATCTGAAAACCACCAATACTATATTACATGTAACTTGAGAAATACAATTAGTTATTCGTGAAACCAGTTGAAAACCACCAAAAACAATTCTGCTACTTGTGCTCCCATGTTCTGTGTCTATGGTTTGACAGGGAAGGTGAGTCTGGTGGCGTCTTTGCTGTTGCTCTGGCTGTCGATCAAAACCAGTGGAGTCCTCTCATGGTGCTCGATGATGTGGGTCAAGCTGCTGAAATACTGAAACAAAAATCATCTATGTAAGTATATATACTGAATAAGCAAACATTTATTATTCACCTTGCTTAGTTTTTAATGCCTTATTTTTACTTTAAGGGCTTGTCAACTGTCTGTCTCCAGGAAGATATTTTTGCTTTGCCTAGAATGAAGGGACTGGTCAGATCTGTGGAGCGTGAACTCACACTAAGAATGCATGTTTACTAAGGTATCTCTGAGCAATACAAACATACAAACAATACAAAGACCTGTAACTGAATAAATGTAAGGCAATTTCAATGACATTCCTGGCAAAGCAACAGAATCTCCATGGAGACAAGCTCGTAGCAGCACTCTTGATGGACCTTTAAATATTTTTGAATTTCACTACTTAAACATATGTAGTATAACTATATTCTAGACATACATTTTTATTTGTTCAATAGTAATAGAGTAATAGATAATAATAAAGGTGTCAAAAGTGGCTATCAAGATGCTCAACAACAAATACACTTTTACATTTTTTTTCTTGGATTTTGGGCGATTCTTTAAGTTGTGGTAGTATTATACAAGCTCAAAGTATTAGCTGTATCTTTATATAAGCCTTATTTTGCCTGCACCAGCGTGACCTCCGCACTGACCTCCTCTCCCCTCTTCTCCCGGCCCAGGGCGAACTGCTGACTGCTCTGTATGAATCGGATGGGGATGTTGTAGACTCTATTATTATAAAGCACCACTAAAGTGTAGGGCTGCTGTGCATCGTGGCCCGAACTCTTTCTCACCAAAAACGCTCCGTCCTAAAAAAAAAAAGAAACATAAGGCAATTTTCAGACACAATAAATATTAAACGATATTAAACATGTACTTACTATCAGATTAAATTATTAGCAAAAACTTGAAGTGTAATGAATAACCATATGGGCTTCCTTGTTCGGACTAGTACTGTTTTTGTGTCCAAGCCACTTCAGCCACTTCCATGTATGTATGCGCAGTGTGTGAGTGATATGTGATACTTGGTGAGGCTCTAGGTAGTCACATTTCTGCCAGTCTAACCCAGGGCAACTACAGCTACAGAAATATCTTACTACCATTGAGCATGGTGAATGTGCAGCTTTTGTAGAGTGTTAGGAACTTAGAAGAGAACTTAGAACTGCTTAGAACTTGGCTTAGTCTTGTGTTGGACCTAATTTTGTCCTGGGTTAAACCTGGTTTAGTCCTGATTCAGTTCTGATAGTGAACTGGAGACATTATTAACAGTCTGTTGTACTGCAGCTGCATATTAGGCAAGTGCTCATAGTGTGATCGAACAAAAATAATATAACCTGATAGCATTCGAGCAGGGCTTCATCAGCTGTTTTGCGATCGCAAAACTGAGCAAACCATGGCTTACTATGTAGTTCTTCTTCCTGGAAAAATATTAAAACAAGGACGATTGCAGTAGAAGTAATTTATAAGCTGAGGTAGCCCAAACAACAGACAAAGGTAATAAAACCTAACTTTTATAATAATGAAAATAAGAAATTAAAACTTCTTGAAAATAATAAGGGATAAGTTAATGAAATCTTCGCCCATTGTTTTTTGCAATCAGCATACAAATGTTCTTTTGGTGCCTATAGTAGTCACAAATTGTAATATTGCTTTTTTTATAGCTGCTTCAGTATCATTAATTAAGGTTCACTCATAGTACAATTGTTTGAAAAAGCAACTCATAACTCACAGATTTGATCTCTGCCTTATTTTCTTCCACACAGCCTTTGTCTGGAACATCATGCTGGTCAGTTTGTCCTAGAATACAGCAGTTTACATATATTCACCATTATAAAGATCAATATGGCAGGAAACAACAGTTAGATGTGTTTGTATGAATGATATGGCATCTTTATAACAAATTTCTAAGTTAAATTTGTCTTATTACTTACTGTGAGACAGGAAATGTGGAATAGGAATCCTGCAAATGAACAGAACATTAAGCTTATTTTCTATCAATTGTCAAGTGGACATTGATTTGGCTGCAATGTTCCACATCTCTCTATAGAGACAAGTTTGTGATGCCACTAGACCATATTATAGGTCAGATCTATGGAGAGACAACTCTGGATAAAAAAACAAAAAAAACAACATGTCTTTTTAGGTATTTTTTTCAGCAACAAAAAATCCTGTAATTGGTTTAAGGCAAGATAGATAGATTTAAAGCCAGACTGTGGAACATTGCAGGCAAGTGCAACTTTAATTCCTTATGTATTAATAACATTGGTTTTGTTACTTTGGTCGTTTTAGGTCCAGGGAGAAGGCTTTTGAAGGAAGTGGAGCTGGTTCACTTGGTGTCAATGGCAAAGTTCGGTCTAAATCATACACAAATGGCATATTACTATATACATAAGTTGATATGATCAGATATAAGATGTAAAACTTTATATCTTACTCTCAAACTCTCGGAAGGATGGTTTGACTGGTAGTTTCTGCAAAAAATGCAAAAAGTTGAAAGATGTTTTTTTTTCTGCTTATTGATGAGGACTGACAACAATTCTACAACTCAACTCAAGATAATAAAAACTATTAAAACGGTCATTAAGTGTCTTAAGCAGTAAGTATTCAGAAGAAAAATGTCCTCAAAATTGCAGCACAAAAGACTGTGAATTGGCACTAAACTGAAATTGGATTATCAAGAATTAAACCAGTCCAAAGTAGCTCTTAATCTGGATTAATCCAACAGCTATGTCTGGCAAGAAAAGTAGTGGCAGAAAATATTAGGCTGCAGACTGTTGGACTTTTTATTATTATACTTGAAATTGGAATCTATAGGGTTGCTTTCACATTTTGACATACAACACATCAAAACTGGGACTAAACCCGAAACTAAACCTGGACTAGACCAAAACTAATGTCAGACCAAACGACATCAGGACTAAACTGGAATCAAATCAGGACCAAATCATAACATTTAAACTTATGCTAAATCAACAAGCAGAGGCCAAGTCCTATTGAATTATCTAAAGTTGTAAAATTTGAAATGGGATGTACTTTGATCCAATATCAGATCTTAAGTAGATAAATTAGTAGAAGAAAACTGGTTTACTGGTTTCATGAGAGGCTTTGGTGATCTCCTGAGATTAAAATAAAAACACAAATATATGAGAGACAGAATCATATTAAATCATTAAAGTGAACATGGCAGAGTTCAAATGTGTCTCACTCTCTGGGCAGTGGCTTGGGATGAGGAAGAGGACGAGGTTCTCTTAGTTTATCGCTGCTGCACTCTGGAACTAAAAATAAAAAAAATAATTGTTATATAGTAAATTTAAATTATTTTACAGTAGCAAAAATTATTTGTTAAAACTACACAATGTAACTTTTCTGGTGGAGGGTACATTACCTGCTTGTCTCCATGTAAATGTTAGTGCTTGTCCTGGAATGTTCCACAATGGAGCATTAAACTTATCTATCTCCAGACAAGCAGCTGTTGCATGCAAGGCATTTCTTTAGCCAGAATACAACCTGGCATAGAATTAATAAATACAAGATGATAATGCCATACTGTGAAACATCTTAGGCAAAGCCATGGAGACAAGCAAATCTCCACCAGAAAAGTTACATAGTACAACTTAAAAGGCAGGTACTTGCACACAACAGTGAGAATAAATCAATATTCTGATATAAATCTATGATGACGTAGATAATATATGTGTATTCTTTGACACAATTCAAACATCAGTAGAATACTTAGAAAAAGAATGAATGGACAAAATCTGCTCACAAATAAATAAATAAATAAATAAGATAACTGCGCATAAGACTTACTGTCATCTGCATCACACACTTCGTACTCATCATCCCCTGTTGGCTCCTGCATTGAGACAAAAAAATAAATTAATATTCTTTTTTGCATACTGATGTGGTACCCTGGACAATTTAAAAAAAAGCACCCCCGACAACATCTAATTTTGTAAAGCTCTGCTGTTTATATTTTGGTTCATTGTGGCACATAGACTGTATATATTTGATTCAGTTACAGATGTAATACCATGTTAGGCCAGTAGATGTAGTAATGGCGCATGCGCAGTGAAAGGACACTTCAGTCAGTACAGTTAAGTTATTACTCCTCCTCAAAGCATTCGATAATTTACAATATAAGAAAGACATTTAACTGTAAGACAATATTTTATTCATTCAAGTTGCATTTTTAGATCAGTCTGTTTATTCCAACGTTTATGCTAACTGGCGCTAGCCTACATGCTAACTCCCTTTAGCATTTCCCTGCAGCTGATGGCGTTGTACAAAGGTCTTAGGCATTTTTACTGTTCATAATTATGTTACTAAAGTGTATACTACGTATGGATATGCAATTTAAAGTACTGGTCCAGTCAAGTGGTACAAGTAAGTAGAGCCATACAGGAACATTCGTTGGCCTATAGCCAAGTTCACGTTTCTTTTCATGAAGCTGTTTTTCTAAAATAGCCTATCTATAACAGAAGTGATGTATAAATAACTGCGTAATTACTGAAATATTAAGCTACCTAGAAGCAACTACATCAGCTAAAGATTCCAATTGCAAATGTATTTGTAACTCGGCAAAGACATGTAATTTCTTTAGTGTTTCCCATTGGTAGAGGAGACTATGGTGGCCTCCCATAGTCTAAAAACAACCTGTACTATAGACTGACATCACAAAACCACATTGTTGCTCATTGTCTTATCATAAACATTTAAAGGACTGCTTTAATATTAATTCATATTTAATATCAAATATATACAATACGTAACATTTAAACTAATTGTATAAGCTGAAATGATTCGAATCTTGCAACCATATTCTCCCCATAATTTATGGGAAACACTTTTCTTTATCTTATTGTTATCTACATCTGAGCCATCTTTCAATTCCAGGAAATGACTCTGAGATCAGAGACGGGCTCTTGGTCAGGAGTACTTATGATTACATTTGTATTTGTCATGTTTTTAGACTGAATGGTGAAACCAAAGAGGCTTCCTCCCAGACATAAAGAGAAAACGCAATCTCAGAAAGGCAGAATGGAGAATTGAACCTGGAAACATTTTGCAGTGAGGTGAGAGTTCCAACAACAATTATGCCATGTTGCTTCCCCCCAAAATCCAAAACTACTCATTTTGCAGCAGACAGTAAATGGTGGGAAATCAATACAATTTTTCTTTACTTACAGGAGTAGTAGATCTTGGAGGTAGCCTGAAAAGAGAGATAAAGTCAATGAGGTAAATATTTAATAATAATATAATATAAAATCTCTGTAAATATATTACCTTGGGCTTGGTGTGGGAGGTAAAGGATGTGGTTGTGAGGGTTTTGGACACTGGAGTCTATCTCTTTTTTGTATTCTCTCTGCTGTAAAACTAATTGCCCCATGGGGGGCACAAATAAAGTGAAGTTGAAGTTGAAGAAAAAAAGAAATGTATTAACTGTTTTTTTTTTGTTTTTTTTAAGCGAACACAGTGTAATCTTACCTGTTTACAACTGGAGGAGGCTGAGGCTTCACCTGTATCAAGTATCAAACATATTTTAACTAATCTGTACTACTCATTTTATGAGTAAGAAAATATTGTAAGATGCAGTTACCTCAGTGTCTGGGACTTCATAACAGTCTGAAAAGCAAAGTAATAGTTAGGTCTTTGGTTTTTAATTATGGCTTCACACACTATTTACTCCTCTGGAACACTGTCTCATTATTTAATTAGCTATAATTTGATGAACTGGGGCTCTAACTGTGCATAAAATTCTTGGATTACTTACTAGCATGTTGAATTGGCTAATATGCATAATTGACAACTTTTGCAGTGCAGGTTATATCTACAGATATTTAAAACAACCATAAAGTCTATCACGCAAACTTTACTGAGTCATTGGCAATTGACAATGTCACCACAAGAGGTCATCAAAGAGTTACACAGTACTTCTTTAAAGGTACAGTGTTTGTAAAACTGACTATTTATGGGACTACATTAACTTCATCTATTGCTTTAAGCCTTCTTTTAACTATTACACTCCTCAATGGGCCAGTACATTCATCTGGTTTATGTCATTCATAATAGGACATAGAGAATTAAATTTTGTTCCATATTAACTGACCGGGTGGATAGAGTCGCTAAAAATTGTATTCAATTAAGACATACTTCAGAATAAAACAACTCAAGGGAAAGTATTAGTCCAAGAAATTAATCAACTAAGAGTAACATGTTATTTATAATTTTGAGTTAATCTAATAGGAAGGACAAGGCTTTAAATAATGATGATGAAAATGTGAAAAACTAAATTATATCTAAAGGAGCGGTCACACATTGACCAAAACCTGCAATGAAAGAATTAGTTATTCAAGGAAATGCTCGCGAATAAATGTAACTACTCACCTAGTACTACTACTACTACACACCTCTGCAATTTACTAGAACATTGTATATGGACTTTATAGGAACACACTTATCTCACCAGGACTAGAGGGGCGCTGTGGGGAGACTCTGGGTAGATTTCTTACTGCTCTGCCTCCTGAAAGAAAGAGTAAGTTTAATATAATAATACATTTTTTTCTTGTAATCACATTATAAATTTACTGTATATTAAAAAAGTATTATGTTTCTTACTATGAGGTGGATTCTCATCTGGTTCGATGTAATTGTCGTCATCATTGTTGCCATCTGGGTTTATGTAGTCCTCCTGTCATTACAAAACATTTTTAATGATTATTTGACCCACTCTTGTGCAAAACAGAGTGAAATGTGGGTGAAACATGTACTAGTATAGTACAGTCTAATTAGCTTGCCTAGAATATTCCATGAGTATAGCATTAAAGTTATCCATGTTGCCAATTACAGGTGTTTTTATTGCTCAAAAATATCTTAAAAACATGCACTACTGTTAGCAGGATTGTCTCTCCACATGGAGATAGGTTTAATACCATATGGTGGAATATTCAAGGCACAGCAATATCATCTCCATGGAGACAAGCAGATGGCAGGCTGGCAGGCCTACACTCGAAAAGTTACACAGTACACCTTTAGTTGCCCTGTGTCTGAAATTTTGTCATGTGAAATATGCAACTGTCAGCTGTGTCAGTCTGTTATAAAAGAGGAAGTGGTCAAAATATGTTGGAACATAATCCATAGACGCACAAAACTACATAACTGTGTCTTTCCATAACTGCAATAACTAACATGTTAAAATAGCATGTTTTATGAATTAATAAGATTATATTGACAACTTCTTTCCTGTTCTTTTAAGGCAATGCAGTAGGAGATGTATTAATTAACATTTTTGGATTAGTAGGATTACATTACAAATCATTACACTTAGTTATTAAGACTACTATGAATTTGGTACCACTTTATAATAACTACCGGTACTAAACTTAATTTGTCTTAATACAGCATGAACAAAGACTTAATTCACAATGAAGGCTGAATTATTCAAGCTTTATTAAGGCTATTAAAAGTCTATTTAATGTAAAGTGTTACCAAGAATTCCTTATTTCAGGCGAAATATCTTGTCATAATGTGCCCCCCTAAGTCAAATTTTCTCACGTAGATACTGAATTTTTTTAGTTTTTTACAGTGTGTGTCTTCACCTCATCATTGTCCTGGTGCTTGGATATGGGCGGAGGGGGCAGCCGTTTGCCCGCTCTCCCCAGGCGCTGGGGCTTATTCGGGGGGCGCTCTGGTCGGCCTCGGCAGCTGTCTGTTGGAAACGGGAAGTGAAGCACGACGTAAGCATTTGCATCAAAACAACACAACCACAAACTTTTTAGTCTTTAATGTGTCCAAAACAATCTCTTGAGTATTTTATATTTTTATTAATGAAGATGTGAAGATTCAGATCCTTTTAAGGTTTAAACCAACTGGGTTTAGTTGTTGGAGCTGGGAACCCAAATGATAGACTCATACAAGGCCATTCTGCTTTTTGATTTGATTATCATCTATCGTCAAAATAAGTCCACTGCGTTCTGGCTGCATCATACCTGTATAGTGAAGAATAACTTTTCTGCAAACCGTTGTAGTAGTGTGTAATGACGTAGTTCTGTTTTTCATGTTTTTAAGACAATAAAAATTTGGTACATTGCCTTTAAAACCAAGAATAAAGTCACCCAATTTTATCAGTAGAAGCAATATTTGATTTATGTTAACTTCATATTTGGGAATACAAAATCTACATTCCTTCTTCTGTATTTATTTATTTAAGAACCAACTTTATTCGATTCATTTCAGCACATTGTTGCTTTTGCGACACTTAAATATCTGCCACTGAGGTAAAAATGTATAATGCTGATGCACCTTTAATAAAAATAAATAAATAAATAAAAGTACTGGTATATATTTTCGTAGGTTACATGTTACTAGTATCGAAACTAGATACTGTTTTGAGCAGGTATTTATAATTAAAAAGTCACATTAACAGGACAGAAATGAACATTTTCTGAATAGCTTTAGAATGATCTGGATGACTGAGGGACACAGTTATAAGGCCACGTGGTAATAAAAAAGAAAGTACTATGACTTAATGTTGAAATATCATTCTGTTGTCTAAAGAGTTCTTTTTATTATCAGAACCAGAATCAGTATTGAGTATTGAGTTTGTTCCTTAATTTCGAAATTAAATTGTATCTAATTATATGATACTGACCGAGATACTCCCCCCGCGGCACAGCTCCGGAGGTGAACACTCGGTGTTGGTGAGAGGGAGGAGGCTCGTAGCTGTCGTCATGGTCCCCTTGTGGAGCTTCATACGTTTCATTGTCCTGGAATCACAAGGCACCTTCAAATCAATCTCCATCTTCTGACACATTAACACTAAACAGAAAATACTGAATAAACAACACACAGAAAAAGTACTACTACTACTAGAGTAGTTAGAGCTTATGACTGTTAAAGCAATAACATTTTGCTACTTAAAACTTATGAACAGACAATATTTGTAGTGAAAACATGAAGATTTAAAGGCCCTGTACACTCTTTTTTCCCATTTATTGTAGCAAAACGTGTTTTGCCCTACTACACATACATTGATTAAGCAGCTCTAGAGGTCAAAAGAAGTCAGCTGTGTGCTGTCTGATCATTAAACATTTTATTGTCCGGTAATCAGGAAATGTGCGATAGCATGCTAGTTATTGTTAGCTTTACCGTCATAGCAATGCCGCACTTGTCTGAGAGTTGTGAAAAGTGCTTATAAACTCATTGTGGTGAATAATTAGGATGCTCAGAATGCATAAGATAAGTGACAAATGTATGTATACTACTTTTTAAACTGTATAAAATGAAGTACTGGTAGTTCTGTAAAAATCAGGTAGAGCGCCATTAAAGTAGTGATCTGGACTCACATATTCAGGGTCAGAGCCTTCACTCTCGTCTCTATCTTCACCTGCAATCAGAAAATAACAAAACAAAAGTGTATTTAAGTTCATAATTTACCCCTAGCCCAAAGCATAAGCACAGATTCAGTTTTATCTTTCTTTCTGTTGAGAGGCAGTCATGTGTAACTCCTTTTACTACTAATGAGAAGTGAGACCGCGTGGTTCAATCAACAATACAGGTTTAACATGTTAACGTGCATTAGCAGCTACTATTTGGTGCTGCATGAGAAAACAAAGTATCTCAATGTGACTTTAAGTTTCTATGTCATTTATTGTTTATTGTGGTAAAATCAATTTTATCTTATCTTTTAACCTGTTCTAATTTTATCACCTAAAATTTATCATATTAATAAAAAATAATAATGCATCAGATTTAAATAGCTCTTTTTCGGACACTCAAAGACGCTTTTTGTCATTGTCACATTTTTGCTAAACTAAATAAAAAGTTCTGACAATGTGACTAAAATGATAGACATTTTTGTGGACTAAAAACAAAAGAATAAGTAATGAAAGGGACCAATGGAGACTTAGTGTGCTTTCACAATACCTCCTGTTCATGTTTATGTTATTATATTTATTATCTATATGAATGTTTAAGTATGAAAGTACCCTATATAAGATCCATTACTTAATCACACAGCCCTGAACAAGTCCATAAACAAATTCAGCGTCTAAGTAACATGTCTGTGCAAGTCCCATGAATCAGAATTAGATCATAAAAACACACACAGAGTCATTCACAAACAATACAACAAGGACAATAAAGTGTCACATCTGTCAGTTTAGCATAAAACAATGACAAAGAATTGTAATTAGAATTTTTATATATTATATACATCGGGTTTACTAAATGCATAATAGACTTGACTAAATGAGCATGACATTTCTGTGAAATAAAACTAAAATGAATATTTTAAATACATCTTGACTAAAACTAAAAGAAATTTTATTCAAAAGACTAAACATTGGTGGAAGAAGTACTCAATTTTGTTGCTTAAGTAAAAGTACAAAAAAATACTTAAGTAAAGTATCACATGAAAAAAATCTACTTAAGTAAAAGTGTTAAAGTACCCCGTAAAGAGTAAAAAGTATATAAGTACTATTTTGTGCAGAGTTTGAGGTCTTATAAAGCTTCAAATGTAGTGATTTTGACAAAGATTTGTGCTGAATTTTGTTCAACAGAACCTATTGATCAGTCTGGGTTTTTTTTTAAGCTGTTTTTATTTGTATATTTTTGTTTGCTCAAACTATGAAGCTCAAAAAATAAACTCCTCAGCCTTTTCAACAGGTCTCAAACAAAAATAAAAATACTTTTACTTTTCAGTCCAATTCAAAAATGTAGTGGAGTAGAAAATACAGTTACCTGCTCTCAAATAATGTAATGGAGTAAAAGTAAAAAGTATCCACTTAAAATCTACTTAAATAAATTACAGATACCTCAAATTTATACTTAAGTACATTACTTTACTGCTTTTACTTTGTTACTTTCACATATTGCAGTAAGAGTTTTCCATTAACAATTTCATTAGTGAGGAAGGAGGAGCTCAGAGTAGGTCCGCTGCTCTAGGGAATTGTTCTGGGCATGTCCCACCGGGAAGAGGCCCTGAGAAAGACCCAGGACATGCTGAAGGGACTATGTCTCCTGGTTGGCCTGGGAACACCTTGGGCTCTCACTGAAGGAGCTGGAGGACGTGTCTGGGGTGAGGGAAGTCTGGGAGTCCCTGCTTAGACTGCTGCCCCCGCGACCCAGCCCCGGATAAGCGGAGGAAAGTGGATGGATGGATAAGCGAGCTACAGTCACCAGACCGATAGAGAGTGTTGCACGTGTGACTGATTGTGGCAAATGGCCTCTGTGTGTTTTGGCTGTTCTTACCTCTGTAGTCTCTGGCTGGGAGTCTGGGCACTGATTTACTCTTGAGTCTGCCACAAAAAAGAGCAATACATTATTTTTAATACTTGAAATACTGAACTTTTATTTTTGTTTTTCGTGATAGGAATTGTAGCAGTAATGGTAGTGCTAGTACTATTTGTTGTAGTGCCAATGGTAGTAGTTGGAAGACTAATAGTTGAAATTGTGTATTTGTTGTAGCAGCAGCGTTAAAGGTAGTGGTTGTAAGTAATAGTTGAAATAGTAGATCTAATAGTGCAGTAGTAGTAGTTGTACCAATAGTATATACATTGTATATCTTCTTTTACTAAAGCTGAAACATTGTTCAATGGTTTTACTTGAGCAAATATTTCACATATTGTTGAGTACTTCTCTGTCTTGTCTGCAGTGATTTCACAACCCGGTCACACAGTTTACCACACTTGAGACCAGACACAAGTTTGACCAATTCACTGAGTATCTACCCTTGGTGATTCACTCTGAGGGAATGCGTGTGAAATATGTATCTTTAGTGTCATAGAAGATTTTGAAATAGGGCTGAGCAATTAATAGAATTTGAGTAAAGATAAATATATCATTTCTAACCGTCAATGGTCAGCTTGTGTCTACAGCTGATTCTTCATCATTAAAAGCATGTAGTTTGGAGCAGAGTTCAAATTTAGAAGGAAGAAACTTGCCTGTTTTTGTGTTAAACCAAAAGTCTGTTCAAGTGTTACCATTGAATGTCTAAACAGGGACTAAGGCAGGTTTAAACTGGGTCTAAACCAGGTCTAAAATGGGTCTAAAGTAGGACCATGGAAATCTCATAATTTAATTATCTTTTCATGAGTTTCAGCTTCTACTTTATAGGCTCCATTTTGAGGACTTTAGACCATTAAAAAACATCAAATCGTATAGGATGTCAGAAGAGTGTTAGTATATAGAGGTAGCTTATGTCGCTATTTCAAAGGAAAAGAAAGTCAGAGTGCAGCTGTCTGACCAAAGTATTTTTAATGGCTTATTATGATTGTGAAAGAGGAATCGGGTTTAAACTCTGAGAAATGTTGCAAATTTAGCTGATGAGCAAAGTATAGATGACTTATGGAACAGTACTGGAGGCGTGATTAAGAATATATATATAAATCTGTTGACTGATTAATCTGTTAATAATATTAGAATTATTATTTAAATTTGCTTGTCATCTGATGGTATGACACTCAATTCACACCTACACATACTTCAAAATATGACCTAAACTGTGATTGAACACATCTAAACCTGGACTTAACCAGGTCTAGAACAGGACTTAACTGTGATTAAACCAGGACCAAGGCATGTATGAACCTAACCTGCACAGATGGAGTAAAATATGTGTATTGTAAAATGTGTGTCTTTTCATGTTTTTTCTAATTAGAAATCGACTGATATGGGGTTTTTCATGGCCAATGTGGATACCGATTATTTAGTAACTAGAGCAACGGATAGCCGATAAGCTCCCCCGATATTTTTGGCCCAATTTAGGGGCAGTTTTGATCAGTTCTACCCAAGTTATATAATTTGAAATGGCAACAAAATTATCCACCACCTTATTTCACTGCAAACCCATCAGAGAGTAGTTTTGTCACATTTTGAGCAGTACCATCTTCACGTTAAAATGTTCAAATTAAGCTAAAGGTCGCTCCTTTAGTCAAGTCGCCAACTGAAACAACATATCGGGCCACAACTTTTAAAGCCAATAGCCAATATACTAAAAGTACAAATATCGGCCTGATATATTGGCCAATCGATATATTGGCCTATCATTATTTTTAATTATTACTTGGCTTGGTGGGATATTACCCCATTATCATAGTTTTACATCAGTTAATTGGCAATTTGTGGGGAAAAAATTCTGAAGAAAAGTACAGAAATACAGGAAATAGTCTATGTATTCCATGCAAAATGCAAAGGCAAATTACTCATCAGATTATTAAATTGTGACTGTGTCATCAACGTTTCCTTTTCCAGTTTATCTTTTCATTGAAGTGCATTCCATTTTTGTGTAGTATAACAGCTAAAAGCCTCTTTCCCATCTCAGTTTTGGTGTAGCTAGTCCTTAGCCTTATGCAGTCATGTGATCTGGTAATAAATGTTTCGGTATCAAAGATTCAGAGCAGGTGAGGTATTCTGGCAGTTTTTGAAGTAGTCCCTTATAAATAAATTTCATACAGTGCTGTTCTCTTGTAACAGACAGTGATGGCAAACCCAACAGTGATGGGTTTCAAATCCATCCCCTGTAATAAAACGAAGGGCAGAGTGAAAGAGTAAGTAAATACTATATCGACTTAAATTATCTAATATGTGAAAGCTGGAACAATATTTTTTGGCACTCAGTATTTATTGTATGTACAAATTCTTTGCAAAAGTGGTGAGATTTTTGTTATTTTAGGTGTAATACAATAACATTTCTGTTTATAAACAGAAATAATATAATAAAATTACTGCTTCATTCTGTTATTTATTTGTTGCAGCTCAGGCCTTTTAATGAGACTGTCTATTTCAAGAATATGGTTTACTGGGATTATCCTGCATTATTGTTATTGTGACAGTGGCAAAAAACTGTTTCAATATTATTGTTTATCGTTATACATCTCTAGTGATTTATTGTGCTTCAAAATGTGTTATCATGACAGGCCTATCAGTAGTACTGGATTTTAAACTAGGCTTGGTCAGGAGTACCTAGCTGGAGGATTGTGCATGTTTTGGATTGATAAGGGAACTTGAGGGAAAAAATGAAAACTCTATTTTAAAAGGCCCAAAGTTCCTGGCAATTGGTCACATTTTGTTTCATAGTGTGCACGTTATGCAAGAGCCTTATCAGATTGATAACTGCTAAAGAAATAAAATGCTAATCTCCTGGTGATAGTAATAGTGCATAATATTGTGTGTTAAAACTGTTGAAAGTGATATTTCCATTTTGACTGAAATCTGTCCAAACCCCAGCACAGATTAATACAGGAACTGAAATTGAACCATGACAAAATCTGATACACAGTACTAACGCGTGTATAACATAACCTACTGGCCTAAACATGCATTAGAAATAATATTATATTAAGTTAAGAATAAATCGGATATTGTTTTGTGAAATGTGAAAACGGTTTAAACCTGTTTGCTGTATTTATTGTCATCAAGTATTTACAAGTAGTAGCAGAAGTGATACTACTATTAAATAGATTTTGTTGTAGTTGAATTTTGGGCAGAGCAACATTGTTTTTTTTATATAACTTTTACCTGAGTTTAGACATTGAGTACTACTTTCAGTATATATTAAAAGACACATTACATAATCATAGAAACAACAAGCAAAACAGACTCGCCTCCTTAGTTTGTCCAATATGCTGCCGTCATTCTTCTTTATGTCTTGGACAATTTTCTGAAGCTGCCTGCAAGAGATTGGAAATACATTTAAAAAGTGCAATTTTGAACATTTAATATTATATTTTATATTTAATATATTGGATGTTTTCAGATCATGTACATGCAAAACAAAAATGCAAAACCTCCATGCAGAATTCATCAGAACAAATGAGTGTGTGGGCCTACGCATACACGTGTTCTGTACATTTTGTAACCAAATGCCTAATTAATTAAATATTGGTTTACAGCCCAAATCTTACAAAAAATATAAACATTTAGGATAAAAGGAGTTAGAACAATTTACATTTCACTAGCTTCTTGGAAGTTACTCTGACAAAGGCAATCGAATTGTGAAACAGTAAACAGATATTAAGATTTCCTCTGTTTTTTAATTAATTAATTATTTTTTTTATCAAATCTACTTTAGATTCACTGATACTAGTTGTAAAATATAGTGACTTTCTTATTTTATTTTTATATCGGCACTGCATAACCTTTCTGGAAGAAGTCATGTCACCTGCATATACCTGTTACTTTGCCTACAATGTTCCACACTGCTGCATTAAATTGTAGCTATTTCCATGTAGACAAGCAGGTGGCACCACTAAGCTGAAATAAATCTGTGGAGAGGTGAGCCCCTTCATAGCAAGACTAAAAACGCAATTAAATAAAATGTAGATTGACAGGACTATACTGCAGGCAAAGCAAGTAACACCACAATAGAAACAGATGAAGTACTTTTTGGCTCTAGAAAAGTTTTGGAGTGTAAGCTTACCGAAACTTAGCAGTGGCTGGACTTGTCAGTCTATTCAATGTATCCATGTTAAATTTGTGAGCAAGTATTTGCATTTTGGATCATAGCTTCATACATTATAGTACTGAGAGTCTGAGGCTTGAGTGGTAAATGAAGAGAATGTTGGGAAATGGCTTGTCTCTTCTGTCTCTGGTGTGTCATTGGAGGGAGGTACATCTTCGAGAAAAAAAAAAAGTCTACTTCTGCTTTTTGCCTAGACACTAAAGCAGGTTTCACTAAATAGGTGGTATTGTTCCAAGACTATTATAGATACTCTAATATTTCTAGCAGAGATGTGTAGAGTAGCAAAGAATTGCACTCAAACAAGAGTTACGTTACATTAAAGGTACACTGCTCAAGTACAAAGTAGTGGTGCAAAGAAAACAACTTTGGGAAACTAGCACTCAACTAATAGTAACTGATTTATAACTAGAAGTTGGTGGAATTGGGTGAATTGCTAATTGTCAACATCAAGCATCTGTCACTTGTAAAATTACTCATAGCTGGAACAGTAGCCAAAACCTTTACTGGAAGAGTATTAAAAATATTATGTCCAAAAAACTACTCTTAAAGGTCTTATATTACACAAAATGTATTCTTGTGAGCTTAAAATACAGTTACCCCTTCAAAAACATACTTGTTTTGTTTCATTCACACGTTTCAGGAATCCTTTATTATTAGTCTGACTACAGCTCTGAAGCTCAAAATGCTCTGTTCCTCCAAGTACAGATTGGCAATTCCATGACTGAAATCATCCAAATGTTTCTAGTGAAGGTGTCTGGAGTTTAAAAATACAGTGGAGCATTGCCACATGACATTGCAGTGTTTTCTGTGAGTTTTTATTTTTTTATTTTTTTGATACCTTGTACCTGTTTATTTTGGCCTAGTAATTTCCACAGTTTCACTTCCACCACCTATACATAAAAATAGACAATTTATGTCTATTTACCACAACATAGTTACCCGTACAGACACAAAAACATTGTGAAACTGCTAAAGGGAACTTGCTGTCCATGTTTTTTCCATCTTATGTGCAGTGCAGATGACGTAGCTTTTCAAAGGTCATGTGGACAATATTTTTGAAAACGAGAGTTTTGACTGCTGTCTGTATGTCCTTTTTGGACCTCACTAGGGGCATTCCAGTAATACATTTCAAATTTGCCCCAATACCTGAAACTGAGGGATTATACCATCTACTGTTGAGTTCTACCAGTAAACCATTCATTGCATGTTTTTAAATAACATAAGATTATTCAATGATATTTAACACTGCCTTAACTCATTTTTAAACTGTGGTCAATATATTCAAAGAGAAAGTACTTAAGCAGCCATAGACTGTATAAATGGACATAGCTAATGCGCTAGCTAGTGTCTTCCAAATAGGAAGTGGAAGACACCGGCGCTTCCAGCTCCATCAACTCTGGCTCTAATTAATTTTACATTGAAAAATTGTCACCAGTCTCTCTATCTGCTGCAGTGAGCCTCATCATTTTGGTCTTAAAATGTTTGTATTAACCCGCTCTACATGATCCTGGTGTTTTTATTTCACTATTGTGTCTGTAAAACAGGATATGAGCATTAACAACAGCCAAATCAGGCACTTCTTTTACCAAGGCCGCATCCGCTAGTGTTATCAACAAACAAGTTTGATTAATAGCCTAACCCTAACCTTCAAAAGCCTCACTCTGGATGGGCTCTTTGGTTGCTATGATACTCACAGTCAAAATTCCAAATATGGAACTCGGCTCCAAATTTGCCCCTATAACTGCATTTGAGTGGAGTCAAATGCTGTGGGTGACGTCACACTCCCTTGGTCCACTTCTATTATACAGTCTATGGTAGCAAATTGGTGTATGCATGAATTTTTATGTAGCGCTTAAAACAGGAGCAACAAAGTGAAACAGGATGGATCACTAATGCTCATTCAATCCACCTAGTAGTGATTACCAGAGCTATATGTCTTAAGCTGCTGAGTCAGTTAATCAGACGATGATGTCAAAATTGACATTAGTTGACTAATCATTTTATTTTGATTATAAGGATTTATCTGGGACAACAGGAAAAGGAGAAATTAGTGAGTGTGTGTGTTCGCAGAAGATTGGATATTGTGTGGTATTCAATTGTAAAAAGGCAGATTAAACTCATGATTTACAAGTTTGATATGGCTTTATATTAATACATTGTTTTCTATGACTTTACCTAGTACCTGGTTTTGGACTGATTTTGTCACAAGGTGCTGCTTTTAGGTCTACTGACTTTAAGTTATTGCTCATGTGTTTTATTCAAAGTTTCTGACAAACTCTTTCAACCATTTGCTTTTTTCAGTAATACATTTTTCATATTGTAAATATTGCACACTAAGGCAATAAAAAAAAAAAAAAAAATCATATTAACATCTCTTTGAAAGATTGTTCAGAATAGTTCATAGTGAAAACACTCATACTCACGGCTGAAGAATGGGGCTAAACTTCCTCAGGTCGTTTTCAGTCATGTTCTGTGAAAAAGAAAAAATATATTCAATTATATTCAAGTAACATCATTATCGAGCTGTAATAAAAAAACTGAAAGGCTAACCACTTTGAATTTTAAACCATTAATTTACAAGAAACAGAGCAAACAAAGAAACATAAAATACACACATTAGGTGGGAATCTGGCCTACTTATATACAGATATACTCTTAATTGGCCTGGCTCTTTCTTTGTGTTTGCATGTTCTTCCTGTGTCTGGGTGGGTTTCCTCCAGGCACTCTGGTTTTCCCCATCAACCCAGCACATGCACAACACGTCAAATCCTCCAGCTGACCAAGACTAGCTCAAGATCAGGAGATGGCTTCACTGCTCTTGACAGTTTATCACAGAGGTATTGAAGGATGGGTCAAATGCAGCTGACCAATTTTACAAGAACAGACTTATTATTAGGCTGAAAAATATTTAATTTGTCCTAATTAATTTGTCATAATGTGCTTAACGTGTCTATAATATTGCACAGTACAAACAAACAACCAGCAGATGGCAGCAAAGCACAAGAGTCAGTGCTGGCTTCTATTTCCACTGCAATACAAACTCCTAAACATAAATTATTCCAGCCTGCAGGTATAAAAGTGCATGTATTAACACAGTAGTTCACACTTATTACTTTAACATCGACTTGAGTTTATGACTGCAGTTTATCTAAAGGTGCAGAGGACAAATGTGGACATTATTTGGGTCATAAAACTTCAAATGACTCCAGCATAAAGTTATAAAAGCATTGTGCTGGTGAGTAAACAAATAAAACATGTACATTCAAATAGCCACCAGCACAAGTTCAAATGAATACGGCAAATAAAACTAATTGTGTGTGAAGTTCAGGATAAATTTAACATCCATATTGTAAAATTTTTCAAGCATTTAAAAAAAACAACTTTTGCACACACTAGTCTTGCTCTTTCACCTTGTTAAACTTAATCTTTATAATTTATCAAGATGGAAAATGAGATTCAAAATGATGACAAATCAGGATCGTTGCCATGGTGCATTTAAAACAAAATATATCTTTAGAATGATAAAACATCCTGAAAATATCACCCTTAGCAGGAAGTTGAGGCAAGGCAAGGAAAGTGTATTTGTGTGGCACAATTTTCACACAGTTATTCAAAGTGCTTTACAGAATTAGAAAGACATTAAAATCACATTACAAACATAGAAGAGTGCAGAATAAAAAACTTTCAGGGATATGCACAGCTAAACAGAACCATTTTGAGCCTGGATTTAAACATTGTCAAAGTAGAGGCCTGTCTCACATCTTCAGGGAGACTGTTCCAGGTTTTAGCTGCATAAAACTGAAACACTGATTCTCCATGTTTAGTTGAGACCCTTGAATACAATTTTGCATTGTGATTTTGCCCTGTTTTTTGTCATTTATATTTTCTAAACAGTTTTGTACATTTTTAAATATATTGTTTCCAGTTATTTTCAATTATTATTAATCTTTTTACCTGCAACCTTCTTATCTCCATCAAGGTGTTATTCATGTCATGAGACAAACAATTCCATCCTGATTTGAAGGACTTTGTGAGGACCTTTCCAAATTCAAAATATACAATATTTTGATTTGAGTTGCTTAATTGCTATGATCACGGAGAACAGTGGCCATAGCTTGAAACCCATGAATTGTTTTGCTGGGAATGTTTCGCAGTATTGCATTAAACCTATCTGTCCTGCATTTATTCAACTGCATGTAACTGTTGCCTCTCCATGGAGACAGATATCTAAAAAGTGACACTGCGAAACATTAAAGGCACAGCAATAATATCTCCATGGAGACAAAAGTTGATGCACTCCATGAGAAGAATTAGTGCACCTGTAATACCTTTATTCCTTCCTTGATTTGTACTGCACGCATACTATTATTACAATGCACTTTATTATTTGGAGCTACCTTAAATCCTCTATAGTGAGTTCATTACATTTCTATCTTATGTTGTGTAGACAGAATTTTAGCAGAGGATGCAAGAACTGCTGTCGCTTGTCCTTTTTTTTTTTTTTTTTTTTAGCAGAAATGGTCAGCGCAGCCCCAGCAAGTCTAGTGCATATGAATTGAGGAGCACTTTGGGGTTAGATGAAAGGCTCAAACACAAGAGAAGTGATTTGCTAAAATTTCATTCTTTTGAAATCAGATCCTGAATAAACGCTAGAGTAGGAACAATGGTGCTCTGAGATTTTAAGACATAATCCAACAAATCCTTTGTGTAAAATAGATTTCTGAATAATCAGTTATTCATTAAATACTAATACCGACTTGTTCCCTCTTGTGGCTGGATTCCCTGATGCAGCATATAATACGCAGATGGTAGGTTTGTGGTAGGGCTGTGCAATTAATTAATTGAAATCATTTCTACTCATCAATGAGAATCTTGGGGCTTTTTAATTTACATTCATCCATCCATTTTCTTCCACTTTATCCGGGGCCGAATCACAGAGGCAGCAGTTTCAGCAGGGAGGCCCAGACTTCCCTCTCCACGCACACTTCCTCAAGCTCATCTATACATGATACAAAAAAAAAAACTGACATAAAGTTCAATGTCTTCTCTACCAACACAAATGAACTGAAGTGAATTCATCTTTAGGCTGAAAGACATTATCACAGAAGTGATAATAAGTGTAGATTTTCTGCTTGGATAATTAATTCAAAATCACTTATTTTGAAACACCAAATTCACACTATGTATGTAAATGGGTCTCATAACTACATTATGTAGGAAGTGACTAAATCATTAATACAGTGAAAAACAATCTCTTCATTTGAAAATACTTCTTCAAAGGCATGAACTTTGACCCCTTCATTCACTTTTCCTCATCCCTGCGGCTTCTCACGAGACAAAGCACTGCTATCAAGTCAGACTTAGCCTTTTGACTCTGAATAAAATATCAAACCAGGAGCCCCTATGAAACTGCAACCATTCTGAATTATTTATCACAGTGGTGAATACAAGCAGGCCCCATATCCTTTGTAATTTACCAGTATTTTTAAAAGGTTGATGTTAAATTTATTATTCAATTCTTTTTATTGATTTTTAAGCAGTTCAGAACATATATAAACACTACACAAAAACACATTAAGAGAGCAGGCACTTTCAAACGAAGAGAGAAGGAAAAGTATATATACATAGATACAAATATATACATGTATATACATATATAAACATACACAGACATGCACCCACATGTACAAATATGCAGGCTGGAATTGGATATACTGATCAGTTTGATGAGAAAACAACAATTACAAAATCAATTTCAAGATCAGATACAAAGGGATGAATACAGTGGTTGCATAAATGCTTAATAGGATATAATACACACAAACACACAAAAAAACGAATACTACTACAGTTAAAATAAGTAAATAATTCAATAATAATGGCACGGTAAAATAACATAAAATAAATAAAGAAAAAAGATAAATAAGTCATGAGAAATGTAATACAAAATTACAAGGTGAAATAAAAGGTGAAATAGGTGGGCTATGCCCTTAGCTCAGATTCAAAATATAAGAGGAATGGCTGCCAGGTTTTATGATAATCTTGGACTGATCCATTTACAGTGTATCTCAGGTGTTCGAGCTTTAAGTGGGACATGACTTCTTCCACCCACCTCTTAGGTCGTTTTCACACCTAATAGTCCAGTAGACTTGGTTCGATTCGGGACCAAAATTGAAACATTGTTAACATTTTCAACTGGAGCGGTTTGCTTTCACACTGCTTTTTGTCAAACGAACCAAACCTTTTGAGAAGCTTGTCTAATCCTTCACATGTGGTGGCGCTGTACCAAAAACCATGGAAGGAAACGAGACAAAAAACCATGAAGAAGAAACGCCGCTCGTCTATTGGTCAATACAACGCAACTTCTTTTCCGCAGGGAAATGTAACTTTTTTGTGACTTTTGTCCGACACTGCGCTACAGTGCGGGGGAATCCTACTGCTTTAATTTTTTCACTTTTTAATTTATAAACCTCATTGTTTTTGTGCGTGGTCACGAGTAACTGACATATATTTTCGTCAGACCATATTTCTATGAGGGCTTTTACCTCCTCTTCACTCCACGTCTGACCACGAGCCATTTCTCCGCTCCGCTAGCTTTGCACCCGTGTTTGTTTTGGGTTTATTTACCCAGAATGCTCTGCATGTAATCCCTCCCTGTCTTTGGAGCGGCCTGTGGTCCGCTTGGCATTCACATATGCATTCGAACCGTACCAGAGGTCACTTCAACCGGACTGAGACCTAGGTTTTTTGGCGGACCAGAGTTAGCTTTTTTGGACCGTATCAGAGTTCGATTGCGCATTCACGCCTGACCAAACGAACCGAACTTTGTGGCCAAAAGAACTAGAGTTCGATTAAAGCGTACTAACCAATGCTAGTGTGAATACGACCTTAAAGGATGGTGGGGCTTCTTTTTTACAATTAAACAGTATTAGGCGTCTTGCAATCAGCGTAATGAAAGCTACTGCATTTGCTTGGTGACGGGTCACTGTAATATTCGAAAGCAAAACCCCAAACAAGGCTGTAGTGGAATTTGCCACAAAATTCCTTTTGCATATAAAAGAAATAGTTTTAAATATTTTCTCCCAGAAGTACCGGTAATTCAACCCGGTAATTCAACCGGGGACATAACCAGAACATGTGGCTTAGGTTGGCTGGGTCATGACCACACCTCATAGAAGAAGGATCTGCACCAGGGTATAGTCTGGCTATTTTACTTGGTGACAAATGCAACCTGTGCAGCACCTTAAACTGTAACAAGCCATGTCTTATGCAAATAGATGTCGAATGGATTCTCGTAATTGCTTTTTGCCAAATGTTATCAGTGATATGGTCACCCAGTTCCTCTTCCCACTGAATTTTTAAATGGCCCAAGGATGGGGATGCTGCATCCCGAATTCTATTGTAGATGACTGACACCAAGCCTTTGTCAAGTGGGTTTAAGTCTAAACACTCTTCGAGCCATGTTTTTGGGGGTAAGGTTAAGGAGAAAGCAGTTTTAACAAAACTAGGTATTTGGAGATACCTGAAAAAATGAGATTGTGGGATATCAAAGTCATTCTTTAGTTGTTCAAAGGAGATAAATTTATCATTTTTAAAAAGATCCTTTATGCATCTTAGTCCTCTCCTATGCCAATGCATGGGTCTATTACAGATGGGGCAAAATGGACATTACGCTGAATAGGAGCTGAAATTAGAGAACGTTTGAATTTGAAATGGGATGGATGTTTGTTGCCCAGTAGTAATAAAGAAAGTTAGGCAAGGATAAGCCACCATCCTCCTGTCTTTCCAAAAACTCTCTTCTGATTCGAGGGATGTTTTTATTCCAGATGTACATGGACATGTGTCCATTCAGTTTACTGAAAAAGGCTTTAGGGATGAAGACTGGCACTGTCTGAAACAGGTATAGAAGCCTAGGCATGATTATCATTTTCACAGAGTTAACTTTTCCAACCAATGATAGGGGGAGTTTTGACCACCTGTCCATATCTTGTTTGGCTTTTTCTAGTGCTTTTGTGAAATTATTTTTAAAAAGGAGATCATAATTGTAGGTGACACATACACCCAAATAATTAAAATTGTCCTTGTTGATTGTGAAGGGGAAAGTCTGGAAATTTAATTGTTGAGCCTTTTTGTTTATTGGGAAAAGTATGCTTTTAGACATATTTAATTTATATCCAGACACCTGTCCAAATTTGTTTATAAGATTGAGGGCAATAGGGATAGTGGTATGTGGATCGGAAATAAAAAGAAGAAGGTCATCCTCGTAGAGGGCTAATTTATGAATTTGTCCTGCTCTTTGTATTCCAGCCAATTGGACAGATTCCCTTATCATAATTGCTAGGGGTTCAATAGCAATATCAAATAAGATTGGGCTTAATAGGCAGCCCTGCCTTGTCCCACGGGCAAGGGGAAAAAAGCTAGACACAATCTTATTTGTTCTAATTGCTGCTTGAGGTGCCGCATATAGAATATTGATCCAAGAACAGAAAATAGGGCCAAATCCCATCTTTTTAAGTGTAGTGAATAAAAAGTTGTATTCAATTCTATCAAACGCTTTTTGCGCATCAAGGGAGATCACCACTTCGGGCACGATATCATTACATTGATAGATAACATTAAAGACTTGCCGAAGATTGTTAGATATTTGCCTACCCGCAACAAACCCCATCTGGTCTGAGTGTACCAATTTTGGAAGGACAGTTTCAAGTCGTCCTGTCAATACTTTTGCCAGGATCTTGTAATCACAGTTAAGGAGGCTAATAGGGTGATATGCTTCACAAAGGACTGGATCTTTTGATTTTTTCAACAACAGTGAAATTGTAGCTTGGGTCATTGTTGCGGGCAACGCTTGTCTAAAGTTTCCCTAAAAACTTTCAACAGTTGTGGGACCAATTTAAAAGAGAATGTTTTTAAAGAATTCTGTTGGATACCCATTTGGGCCAGGTGCTTTACCAGGTTTCATCTTCCTGATGGCATTGTCTATTTCAGTCAGAGACATGTCTGACTCCAAAATCATTTTATCTGAGTCCTCTAAAATGGGAAGTGTCAGGTCACTGAAGAATTTCTCTACCTGGGTTGCATCACTGGCTTCAGAGGTGTATAATTTCTCATAGAATGATTTGAATTCTTTATTAATGTCCTTCTGGTCTGTAAGAACATGCCCATGCTCATCCTTGACTGCAGCCACAAAACCAGTAGCTGCTGATTGTTTTAATTGATGTGACAGCAATTTGCTAGCCCGGTCACCATGTTCATAGTATGTTTGGCGGGACCGCAGGTGGAGGTCTATGGCCTTGGCATTAGTGGCCTCATCAAATTCAGCTTGGAGCAAGATTCTCTCCTTGTACAAATCATCAGAGGGCGAAGCTGAGTGTAGTCGATCTATTTCTTTGATACGGTCAAATATCGCTGAAGCTTGTTTTGTCTGTTTCAGATTTTCCCCTGCAACAAAAGAGATCACCTGCCCCCTTAAATAAGCTTTTAATGTTTCCCAGAGTGTAGAAAAACTTATCTCAGGAGATTCATTAAGATCCATGAAAAAATCTATTTGTGTGTTAATGAATTCAACAAACTTTTGATCAGATAATAATCTGGAGTTTAACCTCCAGGAAAAGGGTGAGGCCACATTCTCTGGAAAGGTCAGTTTTAGAATCACTGGTGCATGGTCAGATATTACAATTGCAATGCTGTCATATTCTATGTGGGTAACTAAGGGTAATAGTTTTTGGTCAATTAAAAAGTAATCAATTCTTGAATAGCTTTGGTGCACTGGAGAAAAGAAAGAGAATTGTTTGGATGTTGGGTGTTTCGCCACGGGTCCAACATGCCGTAGACTTCAAGAAATTCATTAATACATTGGGCTGATTTGCTTTGTATCATAACTTTAGGGCTAGAACGGTCCAGGGCTGGGTTCAAGGTGCAGTTCAGGTCCCCAGCCAATATTAGATAATGTGAATCGAGGTCTGGTAAGAGGGAGAAGAGACTTGTGAAAAAATTGGCATTGTCCCAGTTAGGGGCATAGACATTAGCCAGAATAACAGACCTATTAAATAATTTGCCTTGAGTGATGACATAATGGCCATTTTTGTCCTTTAAGGTTTTAGTTTCCACATATTGTACATCCCTGTGTATTAAAATGGCCACTCCTTTACTCTTACTGTTAAAATCTGAGTGAAAACACTGCGTGAACCCCCCTCTGAGGAGTGTTGAATAGTCTTTGTTAAGCAGATTTGTCTCTTGTAGGTAAACAATGCTGCTATGTAGTTTATTCAAGTGTGAAAAAAATGTGTTACGTTTGATAGGGTGATTGAGCCCACGAACATTCCAGCAGACCATTGTGGTAGGGGTTAAGGCCTTATAAGGGATGACATAACAGTAATGGGTAATGGGTAGTAATGGGTAGAGAAGAAAAAATAAATAAAATAAAGAGAAAAGTAACACAAGAAGAAAAAGGACCTGAGCCTGCTATCCAATAATGCACAATGGGGGAAAACCACACCCCAGGAAAACAAAATGAACAATAGTAAATCAAAACTAGTCTCGCGAGGAGACCGTCAAACTTCTGGTTTCTAAAGCTCACCTCACACTCCATCTAAAATGCTTACCATGTCATCCCACACAGGAACCTATGTAGGTTACTTTTAAAGATACATATTATATATATATATAATGTTAATTATAATTTTAGCAACAACAAAACTTCACTTAGTCATTTGACTTAAGACTAGGCAACAATTACAAAGAACTAAGAAAATTTAGGAGATGTTCAGCTGGGCTACTAAAGGTAAGGGTAGCATTGTTTCCACAGCTAGAAGGCGCAGAGATGAAAAGTAAAATATTACCTGGTCAGACCGCGATATCTAGCTGTGAGGAGAAAAGATAAGGTGCACTGGAACAGTCTTAAATGCTGCAAGAAAAGTAGTTTTGCCACAGTCATGCACTCTTTATTTCCTTCAGAACAAACTCCTTGGCAGTCTTGGGGTCTTTGAATCTACTCTCACGTCCATCCGATGTCGTGATCCTCAGCGTGGCCGGGTACGTCAGCCCGTAGCAAACCCCCTCGTAGCCGCGAAGCAGATTCCTCACCTCCATGAATGCTGCGCGCTGTTTGCTCACAGCCTGGGTGAAGTCGGATAGGACACGGATGCGGTCTCCATCTGAGGTCGTTATCAAGCCAGCTGTGGCAGCCTTCTTCATAAGCATTTCTTTTTCAGTGAAATAGTGGCATTTCACTACAAATGCTCGTGGCGGTACGTCATGTGTCGGTCTAGTACGGGAGGTCCTGTGCGCTCTGTCCAAACACGGCAGCTTGTCTAAACCAAGTGATTCTTTCAGCATGCTAGCTATATACTGGGAAGGGTGTTTACCATCCTCTCGTCCCTCTTTCACCCCGGTGATGCGGACATTGCAATGTCGTGATCATGCCTCCAAGTCCTCACATTTGGCCTTCAGTACACCTAGCTCTTTCTTCATACTTGACACATCAGACTCCAAGGCAGTGATAGCGTCTGAATGGTCACTGACTCCCGCTTACAAGTCAGTCGTGCGACTCTCAATGGCATCCAGCCTTGTATTAACTTTCCCAATTGCATTGCGTAGTTCCACTTGTGTCTCAGTTGCTTTATATTACCGATATTACCACAATTTTAGATTAACAAGCAAAGCCCCGTTGTGCTATTTTCCAAGCGAAATATTTGTTAAAAGAGAATGTCCCTGTGTGGAGCTCGACGAGACACGACTTTACATGGCGCTGCCTCACCGGTAGTCCTCAGGTTGATGTTAAATTTACTCGAGCTGTCAGACATTTTATAGCCATTCAAAAGTTAAAATATTTTGTTGCTAGCTGCCATGGCAGCAGTCTTAATTTTCATAATTTTGAAACCCATGGATATTTTGTATCTGACTAAATCCAAGCTAGCACTAAACTATGACTACAACTGTGACTAAAGTAGAACTGATTCCAAAACTAAGCATAAGGGCTGATTCTGAACGTCAGAAAGTTCTGAAAGTCCACACCAAGGTCTGGACTTAGAACAAAGTGTTCTATCATATTCCTTTTTTCCTGGACTTTTGCTTTCACACCACTTCCCTCAAATCCGAACGTCTGGACTTTCCCTGGTGGTGTCTTTACTGTCGTGGGGTGAACAAGTGCTGTCATGTGTTTGGTAAATGGACCATTTTAGTTTATCTTACTCTATGTTGTTGTTATGGTCGTGCGCAGAGGGCATTTCTCAGTTTTGATGGCTTTGGTAAGTAGAATAACTTAACCGATGCTGATTATGGGTTCATTTGATGGTTTTAGGTCACATAAGGTTTATGTTTTACTCGAACAAGCAGCGGGCTATGTTTTGGCGGAGTGGTTTGCAGTGAACTTTGGTAATTTGACACTTCTGTGCAGCTCTCTCAAAGCACCACAATAGCAGGCCAACTATTTATTTTTTTATTTATTTCCAATTAAATCTGCAAATGAATAAGGTGAAGTAATTAAATACATGTGCTTTTAAACAGAGAACTAAATCTCCAATTGAATATGGTGAAGTAATTAAACAAATGTGCTTTTAAACAGAGATGTTTCGTAATATGTCAAAGTAAGAAAAAAACAAACAAACCATTGCACAGGTCTGTTTAAAAGAACATTTATTTAAGAATAATCTTGAAATGCCGATCTTGGAAGACTAAAATTAACCTTGCTGAAGTGATGTTGTGGCCATTTTGACCTTTGACCAAACCGTTTTTTGACCTCGTGAACTGTGGATTTAAGATAGATATTGTTATTGACGGATATTTTTAAACATATATTTTTGGATCCTGATGACAATAATCAGATCAGATGTTATGGCATTTGCTAAAACGTGTCTGTAAAGCCTCGGTTGGGGTTCAAATATCACCCAGAGTGTGAACCGAATGTGTCATCATATCGTCATATACTTGAGCTGTACAGTGTATGTCTCATCTTCTTCCATATTTCCCGATGACGCCATATCCCCATGTAAAGTATAGCTGTTCATGCTTTGCCTGTCCTGTATTTGAATTGGGTTTGAAATGACTTGCTTTACACCTGACAGTGCTTTAATCTGTACATACCGTTTTGAAATGTCTAATGTCTATACCTGTGAGAGCATCAGAATGAACAAGATTAGCTTCATCTTTCCAAACGCCCACATCCATGTGACATGAAGGTAAAATATGGTCTATTGATTCAGACACTGCAGCTGATGTGAAGTGAGGAGCGATGAAAACCTGTGAACTGTGTCTCACATCTCACAGTGAAAACATGGAAATGAATGAAACAAGTCAAGAAGAAGCACAAGTGGATCAGAACTATTTGGCAGTCAGAACAAACACGTGTGAAGAAGAAACGTGACGATTTGTTTAAGGTGTGTGAAGAAGAGCAGTTACAAAGTTGGTATGTCTCTAAATTAGACATATTGGTTTTAATTTTGGTCTTTATTGGTGCCTTAATATGTTTCTGTCACCTTTGCACTTGTATTTTATGTTTTAGAACGTAATATAATGTTTACATTTGGAAAACAGACTTTAAATTGACCAATTTGTGCCCAATTTCAGTGCAGTAGTTCTCAAAAGGAGCCTGACGATGATTTCAAATTTCTACTTGTGACGTAACAACCTGGGGAAAATTGAAACAGAGTGATTTCTGAGTGTTTAGAAGGAGAGGACCTTGTGCGTAGGATTAACGAAAACAGGTTTGAATGAGGTAAAAATACAGTCACATGAGGGAACATTAAAGCAATGTTTAAAGCTGTGTTATTACAACTTGCTTTGTTTGCAAAGGCAATTCTTATATTAGATTGTATTCTCTAACCAAAACCTCAAACAAATAACTATTCAGAATAACCACTTTCTGTTGTAAGAGGGAACTCATGCTGGGAAACTGCATGTCCTACCCATTAACCAAATGTATTTAAACAGTTTGTTAAAGTTTATGTTAACCTAATACATGTTTTTAATAGAAATAAGTTATTCACAAACGCACACATTTTCTTGACAAATTAATAATTCTAATAATATGAATCTAATATAATCAAATCTATTTTCATCCATCTCTCTGGATGAATACACATGGAAACTTTATCCTAAAAAAAAGAAAACATAAAACAAAACATACATTTCAGCCATATATCAAAGATGCCTTTCCTTCTCCTCTTCTTCATCACCACCAGTTTCAGTGCAGTCTTTACCTGTTTTAATCCTGACCTAACTTTCCAACTTTTTATTTCTTTATCTAAAGTTTAACTTTTTATAACCTTAAACAGATTTCAGGCAGTCAGTACTGGACAATCTCTGGTCAAATGTGTTCATTTCATTATTCAAAGCGCAACCCAGAAATGTATAGAATAGCAGTTGAAAATTCCCTGGTTATTTTGGAATGTTTATCAGAACCTTGAACCTGCCCAAACATGATTCAATAGTATAGTAATAGTCAATAGTGTCCTGCTTTCACCTGAACTGGAAATATATATTCAGACATAGAAAATGGGGTTTTGATTGACAAAGAGTATTTTTCATTCACATTCAAGGCCATAGAACTTAATAATTCAAAAACTTGCTAATTTAACACGGCTCTCAATTATTTTCACAACGTTGCTCAAAATTTAAATCATACTATGATTAAAACTTAAAACTTCCAACAGAATCTTTTTTGAGTTGTACACAGTTTAACTGCCCTCTATCTCATAATGACAGCTGCAATCCACAAAAAGGTTTTTTTTCTTTTTTTTTTGCTCCTAGAGACTTTTAATAAGTTCCCACCGAGAAATCAGGATTGTGTTTGATTTTTATTTAAAAATCTTTAAAATATTAAAAACAGAACAACTGTTTATTTGGAAATATTTTAATTTATTTGGAAATTATTTTGAGTTGTATATAAATTATTGATTTGTCCTATCTCACAATGACATCCGTAATCCACAAAAACTAAATTTTAAGGCCCTGGAGGCTGCAATCATAATTTCTTTCACCAAGAAATTATGATTGTTTCTAATTTTTGTTTTCTTAAAAAGGTGAAAAACAGAACATTGGTTTGCAAAGGTCCAAAGTTATTCCTTTCTTAATTATTCATAGCAACTAGCATGCAAACAGCGCATCAGCTCTACTTGTGGCTCATTGGATGAGGATGAAAACATTTTATAATTAGATGCAGACAGCACACAGTGATCTCATTCTGCCCATCAGAGCTTATTTTACATTCTATCTGTACTGGGGCAAAACAATTTCCATCCAAATGATTTATTGCAAGTAGCATGCTAACAGCGCACCAGCTCTACTTCCTAGTTCGCAGAGGATAGAAGCATTTTAATTAGATGCAGACAGCACACAGTGGTCTCATTATAACAATAAAGCCTGGTTTTAAAATATATCTGTACCGGGGCAAAACTAATTTTACTTTGTTAAACTATGACATGAGTAGATTATCATTTTACATTACAAAATACAATTTTGTGTAAGCTAATGATGAGGTAACTGTTCTAACAAAGTTAAAAGCTCATTAAAGTTAATTTTGCATAATTTTGCACGTCTCCTTTAAGCTATGTTTGTTGTAGACTAACAACAACCATACCGACCTAGCATGTTACACACCAAGAATGTCCAAGAGGAGTATTTTTCTTTGACGTCAAAAGCCTAGCACTAACTCATTTATCATTTTGGAGAAAATAAAGCTGGTATAACATAAGCAGAGTGCTCAGTGATGCAGTGTCTGTCTGAAAATGAACAGGATGTGGGTCAGTGGTGAATGAACGGAGAAGTAGATTACTTTATAAAGAGATGGAGGTGTTTATTTATAGACCATGGGAAAGTTTTATATTATGCTTTAGCCTATCTTTAGCCTGCAGTATTCCCTGTAGTACAACTATTCGGCGTGATACATGGGGTTGTCCTGGTGCAGCTAAACCAAAGGGTCCAACTTCTTCTACTCCCTCACACAACTGGTCCCTTGTTATAAATAGTAAATAAAAGGTAAAGTGCTCACATCATCATGCAAGTCCTCATCAGAGGCAGCCATTGGAGCTTTCAAATAGATTTAACATTCTTGACCTGAACGATTTTCCATGTCTACAGAGTCACAAGAAGTTACCACTGTGATAGTGCTCCAATGACATTAAACTACAACAGTCCGAGGTGTTGGAAAGTGACTTCAAATTGCTTATAGACACAGTGCTAAATTTAGGAAAACAAGGCGTAATGTCTGATCCAATTCCATTTCCAAGTTTTCAGTTTACTCAGATCCGCCAACTTCACATCTGGCTGAAGGGTTATTGCAGTGCTCTAGGAATTCCTTTTGTGCATTTTTGTGGATTCTGGAAGAGGAATAATCTAATTTGCCCGTGATGGCATTCATTTAAAATGCAAAACTTCAGAGTCACGGTATCACACTAACGCTGGAGTCTGTACCTAATACTGAGTGACTCCTTATGCATAGGATAAACAGCAATAAACATGACTCTTTGACAAAATCAGCGCCCACTGGATTAGACGCCGCATTAAAACAAATTAATGTGCAGATTTCACATAGAATATCCTGTAGACATGAGAGAATTTATCAGAGGTTGTGTAGCTTGGTTGATATGAGTATTAGTAACAAACCTAATTCCCAGGCGTCAAAGCGATCCCGGACAATCTCCAACAGATTTCCCTAAAGAGTTACACCTATCTGATATGCAAAACTTCAAGACATGGAAGAGCCTGGGAATTATACCTATGAATGTATGTAGTATCATATCTAAATTACATTACATTCAAGTTGTACATTAAAGTTGATCCAGATATATTTATAATTTCTGAAACCTGTCTGTTAAATAAAATAAGTGACGAGGAAATCAATATTGAAGTTACAAAGTTTTTTGTTGTGACAGGCAAACTAAAGGAGGTGGTGTTGCCATTTATGTCAAAGATCACCTGTCTGTGGACCTTTTATTCTTCTGCTCAAAGCCTACATCTTTTTAGTATCTGTCTTTGTGTGTTAGCTATGTAAATGACTGATAAAAAACTGAAACAACAAATGTTTTAAATGACATTTTCACAGCCCTTGATGACAGACAAGATTGTGTAGCTCTGTTTATTGAATTAACTAAAGCTTTTGAGTCAGTAGATTATGGATTTAACGACATGGCAACATGTAATTGGTCCCAAAATTATGTTTCAGACAGAACCCAGGCAGTAGTAGCTGTTGGATTGAAATACAATTTTTTAACTTGAAGTAAACGAGTACCAAAAGGCTACATTTTGGGCCCGCTGTTTTTAACTATATTTATTAATTTCATTGGTTGCAATTTAAGAGAAAACGTCATACATTTATACGCAGATGATACTGTCTGTCAGAAAAGAACAACACTGTGTAAACACAACAAATGGATACATGCAGTCATTTGTTTTGTTTGTTTTTGTTTGTATTGTACTGTGTATTAACAGGGCGCTCATGAAAAAGAGTCTGGTACTCTCTTTGGGCCTTTTCTTGTATAAAGATAAATAAAATGCATTACATTTAAAATCTGAGGTGTTCCTGAGTGCTATCCCTGCCCCAAGTCCATAGCTGTCTCTTTTCAAAGCCTACAAATACGCAACATCGCCTACTATGATTCATCAAAGCTCGGCGAATATATGGATTGCAACTTTGATTTGGGAACATGATAACATGGTTAACGTCTCAAAAAAGGACATTTTGCATAATATGTGGAGTTTTAGTGGCATTGCTTGCATTTCACATAAAGGTATTTCCAGCGCTGGATTTGGAAATTGTATGTAACCAGAATAACATTTTGTAATATATAATATTATTATTTTCTCCTTAGATTGTCCCTACCAGATCCATCTATTGCAGTAATTATTTCACTTGGATGGGGGAACAACATGGACACCAGTAACACCAGGAAGATAGGGTGAGTTAGCATGCATCGAATCAAACCCTCAACCCAGTCCGTTACACACAGTCCACTACAGATTGCACAGTTCCTATAGTAACATTATTTTTACATGACCCAAGGTTAAAGGGGAAGTTCAACCGATTTAGTCATCTTCAAAAGAACAGAACAGGAAGTGATGTAAGAGATAAATATCACTTTTTACTCACTTAACTCACCTCTAAGTTATGTACGAGCTGGTGCAATGAATGAATTGACATAGTCATAAACTCTCGGGAAATAAAATTAAATATCAAATTATAAATAGAATATGCAAAATAAATGAGTCAGATGAGTGTCAGTAGGAGAAAGACACAAATTAATTTAGAAAAAACTAAACAAAACAGAGAACCTTACCAAAAATCTGTGTCCATTGATTTGATATCGGTTGACAATAACAGCACATTCATACATTTTCATCTGAGGAGAAAGCAAAGAAAATGTGATTACTAAAACAAAAATGGCTGACACTATGTAAAAAATGCAACAGTCTGGCAAATTGATGAAAAATTCAAAATAATGTTCCTCTCGCATTCATGGACCAAACCAAGACTATCACATTCAGACTAGTTCACTGAAATCTCTTCATATTGTACTGATTTTCGGACAATACTGGATCCCATACTGATACCGACTTTTAACACTTAAACTCTCAGTTCCTCCTTACCTGGTGCATGAAGGCAGCCACATATCCCTGGTCCCAGCCCTCCACCTCCTCCCATGTCGGCAAGTTCATCCTGGTACCAAGAGTCTAAATCTGGTTCAAATCCAAGCTCCTTTGTCCAGGTTTGAGTCTAAAATTCAAAGTGAAATCCAAGATGGAAAATCCCAAGTCCCAGTCCAAGACCCAAGATTGATGTTCCCAAATACTCAGTGTATACCAATGATCAACAACCAATTTCAAAACTCAAGTGTGAGATCCAAGTCCTTTAAGATCAAAACCAAGACTTCCGAAAATCCACAAGCAATTTGACCAAGACCTTAGCTGGTCTAGTAAAAGAATGAACTACAGCCCGGTGTCAGTAATGTTAGCTAATATCCTATGCTGTGTCTCTATTTGAATGGTGAAATGTGTTTCACCATTCAAATAGAGATTTTTACATAGAGCTACAGTGTTGAAACATGAAGGAAGCCCCAACTTCCTTAAACAAAGTCAAAGCAAATTAAGCTAAAATGAAGTGACTGACTTCCCAAAAAGACCACAACATAATTTGCACAAGTTGTGATTTACTGTATTTGTGGCTTTTTTTAGACTTGGGGAGACCATCTTTAACCGTGCATGAAAAATGGGAGGATGTGGCAACCTTATAGCCACAGAATCTACAGTAAGATCCAGAAGTTCATATCACTAAATATCGGCTAAAAAAATTATTATAAAAATGGTAATCACTTAGAAAACCCTAACGCCTGGAGAAAGGTTCTTATTCTGTAAAGCACATTGAATTATTTTGTGTATGAATTGTGCTACACAGATAAACTTGCCTTGCCTTAAAGAATTTCCTTTGCAGTAAATTTACTGCAAATGACATTTAAATGTCTCAGCACTGCAGTACACACTGTATGTGGTAATGCACAGTGGTCCCCAACCACCGGGCCGGTTAATTATTTCTGTTGTATTTATTATCTGAGTCTGAACAATCGTTTATTTTGAAAAATCTTTTATTTTGAAAAATGACCGGATTCTCCCGGTTACATTTCCGTCACTTGAGCGCCGACAACTTAGCGTTCCGACGGCCCGCCCGCGTTACACGTTGCAACTTTACAGCAATGTACGTGTATTTCTGCGTCACCCACACAAACAATCTACACATCAAATGCCGTTTTTACAGAGAAGTCAGAAATGTGAATCTGGACTTCACTTACCATTGAGCGCTCTGGTTCTGTCAAACATCAACATATTCACACAAAGTTGGTCTCATTCGTTCCGTAAAGGTCCAGAGAATATAATCCAGTCAAGAAATTATGTCCACAAAGGAAGTTAGAGCCTCCATGTCCAATCTGCTGCAGGAAAGTGAAATCTGTTCCGTCACTTCTCCGCGTAAAAACACGAGACTGGATATAAAGATCCGCGCGTAAAATTATGCGCGCGTATTGCGTAATTTTACGCAGCAGTTTTGCGATTTAAACATGACGAAACGGACAAAACAAAGGAAGTACGCGACCGAGGACACTGTGGATGTTTGTACAAGTTAAACTAGAGTCATCTCGGACCCGGAGCGGTTCGTGGAACCGAGTGAAGATCTCATGGTGGACTCAGGAGCAGAGGACCTTATGTTTTGATGGACTGGATGCTGTTCCTGATCGGTAAGCGTGGCTTATTCTGCTATTAACTTAATTGTGGGTCAAATGTGTATCATGTGTAATCATTAGCATTAGCATTAGCCCCCCCCCGGTAAGCGGTAAAATTTTCAAGCGTTGGCCGGTCCACGGTGATAAAAAGTTTGGGGACCACTGGTATATCACACAATAATACATGTACATTGGGTTGTACTTGAAAATAGCTATATAAAACAACAGCCAGGCATGAGTGACAGACATGCGCGGGTGCGAGCATCAGAAAAAGCCATTTCTATTCACTAAATATAGTTTTAGAGATTGCTGTCCTGAACTAAACTCATGTGGGACGGAGCTCTTGTGGACACTTGTCGGCTGTACAGGCAGAGAACAGGTCATGGAGTGGTAGGCTAAACTTCACGTGTATTTAGCACTGCTCGATGAGTGGATTTACATTCAAGTCTGCCGCTCCACCAGTAAGTAACACATAAAGCCCATACACCCATGGTAAACCTATGTCTGCTCGAGAATTGACCCCCCTGACTGGATGAACATGCTAGCCTTTACCTTCGAACTGACACCGACATGACTTTTCTTAGAGGTGCAGAGGCACCCTTTCCTCTCCCACTGTACTCTGATACATATGCCCAGTATCTCTGCAGCTTAGAGCCGCGTAAACATGAATTGGTTCATAGCTGAATTGTAGAATTACACCAGGCATGTGCGTGTAGCCTCATTAAAATGCGAAATGAGGTTACCGTGGTCACTTAAGCCCTTATATCCTATGATTGATCATACCGTGGACTTACAGTATTGCGGTTACTGGGTCAGCCTTAATAGTCAGACAAACGAATAAATAAATAAATAAATAATACAAACATACGGCTTGTATTTTTAATACTCTCTAGTCATACTTTTTGAAGGGCAATGTAGTATTAACCAAAACTAATATTGCTATAATTTCTGGGGGATTGTTGCTATGATACCGGAAATAATAATAATAATAAAAAAATCTACCACTACATGAAACAATCATTTGGGTAAGATTTTGCCCTCATTAACTCACAAAAAAAGAATCACTGAAAAAGGTGGCTGCTATTGCAATCTGCTGAGGAACCAGGCCCACACAATGCCAATTGTCTCATTAGTTAGAAATACACTTAACTGTAAGGTTCATGTTAAACCTGCTTCTAATTTAAGAATTCCAAAGACATAACCTTTTGCTTTGCCACTCACTGAAGTTTATGCTTTGAATGCAAAAAATCCTATTTCCTATAGAATGTTCTATAACTATTTAGCTACTCACTTCAACTTAGGAAAGATCCAACTCCCCAAGTTCAATATCCGCCTTCCGCTTTCAAATCGATAAAAAGTGGGTGTCAAAAACAAAGGAGACGTTACATCTTGTTGCATTTGGAGGGTTGTTAATTGCTGTTATGTTGTTAGGAGCGGATCAAACTGTGAAATATTGATGAAATAAAAAGACAGGACTTCAGCACAAAGGCAGGATAACAAGGCCCTCCTCTGGCCTGTGGTATAAGCTGGGTTTGATGCTCCGTTGACCATTGATTTCAACATTTATAATAGCTTTAATAGGAGGCTCTGCTCGGTGGACTGTGTTAGAGAGAGCTGTGGTGAGACAATGAGACAACATTATAGGCGAATGAAAGAGTAATTTGGTCTATTATAAAAGAGAAATGTCAACATCATTATAAAACAATACTAGTTACTCTATTTTATAGTTATTAAAAATTCTTTTTGGCAATTTTAGTGCACATTAACTATATTTGGTAGCCTTTATGCCTTGGCTCCAGTGGCCACTGCAATTTCAAGTACTTGGTGACATCACACAGGACTACCCTGATTACAGCCAGGTGTTTTTGATTACAAACACCTGGATGCAGGGGCAGAGTTTGAAATGTGCATACCTGTTAGACCAATCATATTGTTCCTTATACCTTCAGACCCCGCCCCTCCTCCCCCTTCTTTAGTCCTCCAGATACTGCCCAATTATCAGCTCTACTTGAAATTTGGTTTTAGGTGCTTACTCTCACTTTAAAACAAGACTGAATTCTATTAATCATCCAACTTTATAAATCAAATGTTTTGGCAAAAGTTTGTTGTAAGCAGGCAAAAAAACTAAACCAAAAATGAGAGTAGCTATAGCATTTTATAATCTTCACTGGTTTACTATTAGGCTCACTGAGATTTCATTGTGCCGTGATATCACAATACAAAGGTTGTTCAAATAGCTTTTTATTTTTCACCTTTTCAGTGTTGAAAGAAACAACAAAATATGAAACAGTTAATTAATAGAAGAGCAGAAAGTGTCAAACATTTTGACTTTTAAAGTTATTCTTAAATGAATTGAGCTTTATAATGGTCCTAGATCTGTTTCAAGCCCTTTAGCTGTTACATATCATTTTACTGTGCATCCCATATTATGAAATTAGCCGTAAACTTCTCTGTGTTGCGTGTCCTACTTCTCTCACCTGTCCGGAGCCTGTCCTCTCTGTGGGACTGTCCCGTCACAGCTGTCCCTCTGTCCACTGTCTCATTAGAGTCTAAACCATCTGCTCCTCTGTAATTAGACTCTTGGTCCAAACAGAGCGTGTGCGTGCAGTCTCCAGAGGTCCACCGGCTGTCCACGGTTTAAGAACTCAACCTGGTCTGGATTTGGCCTGGACTCTGTCATAATTAAGTACAATAAAGTTAATGACATTATTCTAGAAAGTTATCTCAGGCTTTTAAAACCTTACACAACATCTTAAATAAGACATATTATACTTAAGTTTTCAGTGGTCTACATTATTGATCTAAAATGAATCTGTTCTGTTCAGATTCTTCCGCTTTTTGAAAAATAGCTTTGTTACATTTTTAAGTCTTGTGTGTATGATTCAGAGTCTTTTTTTTTTTTTTTTTTTATAGAAGTATGTACGCAGTGCATGAAAATAAGAGAAGGTGAAAACAAAATACAACTCTGAGGAAGCTTAGGGAAAATCAATGAAACTAAGCTAAGTCAATTTTGCGTAAAATGCCGCCTTGAAAATTGAGGAACACCAACTCATGACATCAGCAGGTGGAACTGCGTGTTATGAGATCATGTGAAAGAGACACACTCAATTTGCAGGATGACTCAAGAAACAATACAACTGTTTTGATACGTTTTTGGTGAAGCAACAGAACATGCAAAAAAGTAGAAAATATGTTTAGTTTTCCCCTGTTGTAGCTCCATAGACAAAACTAATAATGCCCACCCCATTATATTAGTGTGATATGATGCCTGGGACATGTCATAAAAGAGCAATGATGAAAGCAAGAATGAATACAACCCTGATTCAGAAACTCCAAAACTTTATACACCTGATAATTAATTACCACACTTAATTAGCCAAATCTTGTCCAATCCATTCTTCCTGTCTCCTGTCATTAATATTCAGCTGTTGTTTACCTCAGTCATGCTATTGTTATTTTACTGGAAATGACTAATACCAGACCAACTGTGAGAATTTATCCCACCATCTTTAATCATTGAGTCCTGCCAGGTGCCATTTTGGTAAACACCAAATCTACAGCACCTGTTTCCACCAGTCTGCCAAATTATACCAACTTTATAACTGACAAATTTACCACCGCCAGGCAAAATATTGAGAGCTAATGAACAAGCATTGTTTTATAAGAGGGTATTGGTGGCAGACTAGAAAACTGCATCTAGACACCTAAAATGCTGTCCACTCTTGGATTTCGTGGGAGAAAACGCCCCAGACCAGTGGAGTTATTTCCGAATGGATGTAGTAGTAGTACGAGTAGTGGTAGTAAAAATATGAAGTTTGGAGATATCAGACTTTATTTAGTGGAGAAGAAGATGGGAAGGAGCAGGAGGAGTTTTCTGACCAAACTGGCAGTGACAAAGGGCTTCATAGTGGAAGAAGTACTCTGGTGAGAAAAAACGATGTTTTTCCTATCCAATAGTTAATAATGTTATTGTTGAACATTCAAAAGCTTGCTTGTATTAAGATATCAATAGTCTATACGGCAGGCAAAAAGTTGTTCTGGTTTTGTGACGTTGTTGAATAAATTAGCAAATTACCTTTTCTCTAAATGATAAAATTAGATGATGTTTAATAGTCCTGTTTGTGAATGTTGAATTTTTGTGAAAATTTGATTTTCTAGATACAAAACAAACAAACAAACAAACAAAACAAAAAACAGGCAGCAGTAGCTAATTTGGTGGAGACACCTTGCCCGCTTTGCATAGATACATTCACTGTGTGTGGATAGGTGGATGGTTGCTTGATGTAAAGAGCTCAAGTGCCCAGTAAGGGGGGCAAAAATGATTATGAATATAGAGATCTTGTTTTTTTTTTTTTTTATCACTATGCTGTTAATGAGACAATATTTTAGTAATCACTCCAAAATGTTATAAGATGCTCTTGTGAGTTGTAGGTAGTTACTGATAGTGATACTGAAGTATACTGTATACCAATTACGAGATAAACCCATAATGTTATAGTAATATTCTTCGTTTCCTGCATTTTTCATCAGTATATCCTGAACTCTCTAAAAACTCTAAACTATTGTACTCAACTAAAAACGACATTCTTTGCTTTTAAGTATTATAAATGCAAATAGTTTTAGTCCATTTTTGAAGTTATAACCTTGAGATCTTCAGAGCACACTCCTCCAGCCCGTGCCCGTGTATGAGGCCCTGTCAGAGTTTGTCTAAGTGTCTAAACGTGCTTGCTCAAAGATGGCAGCATTCCCAGAAACACAGCTTGAGCTCCTGTCGTTACACTTGTCTGATACAAAAGTCTGAACCAGCCAGAGGAAGTGGAGCTTGCCAAGGACCTAACCAAAAGTAAAGCGAGGAGGAAACAAGGGTGGATACGGCTAAGTCTCATGTTTGAAATACAACCTCGGGACTGTAAAGTGGCATAATGTGGAGCACTGACACCTCACAACAAGATGGTCCCAGGTTCAAATCCCAGACCGTATAGGGCCTTAGAGTTCTCATATGCTATGTGTATGCTCAGCAGGGTGTTGCCAGTAAAAAAAATTTGTTAAAGCTCCCCAAAATGATATTGTTAATGCAGCAATTTGTGAAAAGAAGTGAGTTATTGATACACCTGGAAATATGGACTGGACTTAATAAAACCAAGCTAAGGGATGATATATTGCACTTATATATCTAAAGGCAGCATGTTAGCTAGCACTCAGTTTCAACTCAAGGATTTTGCATGTTATTTTGGTTTTTAAGTGAGTTTTGTGAGGTACTTCTCCAGCTAAGGTAGTCCTGACCAAGTCTAGATCAAGCTCTCGAGATGGGTCCACCTGCCCACTGCTCTTGACACGTTGTCCCAGTTGCATTGAAGGATGGGTCAAATGAGGAGGACTAATTTTTCCATCAATCTCGTGGCACAAAGGAAAATTGAGTGAAATGTCTTGCCTAACTACAACGTAACATTGCTTGAAATAAACTCAAACCTCAGCTGTCAATGCAAATAACCAACTTTGTGCTGTCTCTGAGCTGTTTTAAAGAAAAACTCTCCTCGCTTTCATTGACCATGCATGGATCCACACATCGACATGTTTACTCGTCTGATGGATTACCCTCTCTCCCAAATGCTGTCAGAGCGTTCAGACTTTTACTGTGATCATAATTTAAGTGTAATTTACAGTAAAAGCGTCCGCCCAGAGTCTGCGGCTGAGTGCGGACTGACAGCCTGTTTGGCGAGGCGAAGAAGCCAATCTCCTCAGGTCAATTTAATCATAATTTAATAACCTTATTTTACATATTTCAACATTAACATCAGCTCTGTAAAACCTCTCCATGCTCAAATAGAAACTAGACTAATTAAACAGTCACAAGTTTACTTCAAGTCCATGATCTTTGCTCCCAGAGTTTCAAAAAGTAACCTGAACTTAACTGAACTGAACAAAAGTCTATGTTGGGTAAGATTAAAATACATGTACAAACACAAAAGGAGAGATTTGACTTTCATTCAACTTTAAACTTCTCTATCTTCATGAACAGGTGTTGCCAGGCCTAGTCACATGTGGGCATGAGACGATATTGAAATTTGCTCTCACGATTACCATGGCTAAAATAATTACAATTAATGATTATATCACGATAATTATTAAAGTTGCTGACGGTTTAAAAATGTTATGGATATGAATAAATATAATTATTATATTCTGAATAGGTTCCATATTTTAACTTTTATAGTACTGTACTTTGTTATCAGTGAAGATAACAATGATCTAGAAGAGATTATCAGGGAGAAGTAAGTTTTTTCTGCACATTCTGGTGAAATAATAGCAAGTATCTTTATTGGCGATTAACATGATTATATAAAATGTGCGATTACTGTCAACCCTTTTTATCACGATAAAATAATGTTTATCGTCCCATCCCTAGTTACAGGTCATATCTGTGGCACAGCAACCTCACTTTAAGGGTATTTTCCATTAAAAAAGCACCTGTTGACTATTTAAAAGATAGGTCTAATAGTGTACAGTGGAACATTTGAGGCAAGCAATAACATCTTCATGGAGACAAGCAGGCAGAAAGTTACATTGATGAAACAAATTGAGTTAATATGACTGAGATTCAGGAGCAGGACCACGCCTCAACCTCCTCCTGCTCCTTTCCAACAAACTACAGCTCACCCCTTACTCCCACCCCGTGTCTCTTGTTCAGCCTGAAGACCTCACCATCTACAGAGAAGGGGGGTGGTCCTGCATCGGCTGGGCTAATCGCCTGAGAGAGAGCCCCCATCTTGATTCCCTACTCAGCCTCCACATCTTTTCATATCATCATTAAATATCTTTATTGTATTCATGGTAAAGAAGGAGCTGAGTCAAAAGGCAAAGCTCTCGATTTACCAGTCAATCTATGTTCCTACCCTCACCTATGGTCATGAGCTCTGGGTAATGAACGAAAGGACAAGATCACGGATACAGCCGGTCGAAATGAGTTTCCTCCGCAGGGTGGGTGGGCGCTCCCTTAGAGAGAGGGTGAGGAGCTCAGTCACACAGGAGGAGTTTGGAGTAGAGCCGCTGCTCCTCCACATCGAGAGAAGCCAGCTGAGGTGTCTGGGGCATCTGTTCCTCCTGGACGCCTCCCTATGGAGGAGGCCCCGAGGACGACCCAGGACATGTTGGATGGACTATGTCTCTCAGCTGGCCTGGGAATGCCTCTGGATCCTCCTGGAAAAGCTGGAGGAAGTGTGCGTGGAGCGGGAAGTCTGGGCCTCCCTGCTGAAACTGCTGCCTCCACGATTTGGCCCCGGATAAAGCGGAAAAAAATTGATGGATGGTATTCTATTGTTCTGGCATGTTCCTTGTTAGTGAAACCAAGATACAATGATGACGTATTAATGTATTTGACTGATTAATAGTTGCCATCTTGAATATTCATTACTTTTCCTTCTTCTCACACCTGAAAACACAGGCACAGCTGTTGGGAGCATTTGTCTGACCATGTCCACTGTGCAGAGTTGGATCAGTTTCACCAGTGATTTGGCCAATTAGTTCTAACCTGGCTCTGAGCGAGGACATCCTTTAAGCAGTCGTTCCATCCATTTACCATCAACAGGAGAGGAGAGAGAAGAGAGAGGAGAGAGAGTGGCAGGGAAGGGAGAGAGATGGGAGAGGGGCAGAAGAGGGGAGAGAGAAGGAGAAATAGCAGGATCGGAATGAAAGAGGGATGAGCAAGGGCATAGGCAGGGGTGGCTAAGGAGAAAAAGAGAGGAGCAAGGAGAGAGATAGAGGATATACTTTGGATGGGGGCAGAGGAAGGGAGAGAGATAGAGAAAGCTGAAGAGAGAGAGAGAGAGAGAGGGACAGTAAAAGAAAGAGGGGGTTGAGAGGGGAGAAGAAGAGAAAGATAATAAAGGGCAGGATGAGGCAGAGAGAACAAGGGTGAATGAGGAAGAAGAGAAATGAAGAAAGGGAAGGGAAAGAAATGAAAGGGAGAGGATTAAATGAAGACGGGGATGAAAAGGAGCAGAGGGGTAAAGAGAAATGGGGTAATAGAAAACAAGAGAGGGACGTGAGAACAGAGAGAGAGAATGAAGAGAGGGATTGAGGGAAAGAGGGACGTGAGAACCGAGAGAGAGTGGATAGAGAGGGATAGAGGGAAAAGAGGTATGTGAAAATGGAGAGAGGGATAGAGGGAAAAGAGGGATGTGAGAACGGACAGAGAGGAGAGGGATAGAGGGAAAAGAGAGTGATGTGAGAAAGGAGAGAGAGGAGAGAGGGATAGAGGGAAAAGGGCGGGAGGAGAGCCCAGGGTGATTATCCACGCCTGGACACTCAGATTGGGTTTGGGAGCATTGGCTAGAAGGAGTGTGGAGTTTACTATGTCCCGGTGGAGCACTAGGAGGCGCTGTGGTTGAATGGTTTCACTGTGAAAACATGAGGAATGTGCCAGAGATGGTCCCAAAGCAGGATCACAATATGGAGGCCTTAAAGGAAACTGGAAATGTTGGATGTCCTTCAAAAACGTAAAAAAAAACAAAAAAACAAGCAGTGCAGACTTTAACTGTCAATTATCATATAATAAAAATAATAACACAATTTCAATTGTGAATTAATCAACAAGATTTTTTATTATTTTTTTTTTTTAATAAAAAAAAATAAAAATATTCGGTCACAAGCTCTAGTAATTAGACTGTAAGCATTATGAGCTGCAAACCATGTGTCTCTTCCAGCTTACTAAGTATTTGTATTGATTTATGAGTCTTGTATTGTATTGTCCCACATTTGAAATTTGTAAATCTAACAAAAATGTATTACTATCCACATTTTTTATACATTTACACAATTTTGAAAGGAAATAAATATACAATATTCTAATTAGTTAATCTTGGGTGACCATGTGCTATAAGAAAAAGTAACCGATTTAATAGAGCTTTTCCTCTTTTCCAAAAAAGCCTTAGGACCTTTGGCCAATTTATGTCCAGTAAAAGACAAGTCATTCTGCTCATCCTCCAGTTTAAAATGCATTTGCTCTGTTAAATGGATTTCTATTAAATTTGTGTGCCTAAAATGACAAATTCTCATTTTCTGTTCAATTTGTTGCTGCTTTCTGAAGCTGAAAATCTGCCTCTGTTGTTTTCTCTGAATGTGATTGTGAATGTGATCTGAAGTAATTGAAATTGATTGACTGTTGTAATTGTTTTTAAACTTGAAAGTGAATACAGATTGAAAAAAACATTTGAGAAAGTTCTGGTTTTAGTGGTTAGTGGCCAAAATTGCAAAGCTGTTACATACTATGTCTTTAAGTTTAAAATGAATGAATAAATGTATAATTGTATTTATATATTTCTTGTGTTCATGCAGTGATGAAGTAACCCACGTGATCTCTGAGAACAACGATGCTGCCTCCTTGTGGGTGTGGTTAAAGGGGCAGGGCCTGAAGAATTTACCCATGATGCACGTGGTGGACATCAGCTGGTTCACGGAGAGCATGAAGGAGGGCCAACCTGTCGCCATGGAGACTAGACACCTCATCCAGGTTTGATACACACTGTTATTAAGTCAAATATTGTGTGTATATTTTAATAATTATAATACATTCAGGTTATATTTTGGGACACTACATTAGATTATTAACTTGTTGTGGTAAGCTATTTTATTGTAGCCATACTTACCCTGAGGCTTTCTGATAGAGATATGGCCAGTTCGGTGAAGTGTAGTGTGTTTAAGTACAATGGCGTTATTTTTACCAGTAATGAGTAATTCCTCTGCTGTAATGCTGTTATAGTTACTGTCAGTGTTCGGCTCGTTAATTTACTGAGTCTCAGCAGCAGTCACAGATCAGACTCAGTTCTCTCGTCTCATTCAGAGGAGCTGCAAAGTTTTCTTTGTTTTGGGAAGTAAGAAAGCAAGAGAGGAGGGATTAGAGACAATGACTGACTAAAAGACATCAACTGTAAAGTTGTCAGAAGCAGTGTTACGCGGCTGTAAAGACTGTCCTGACATTTCAATGGTTTAGTGCTGACACGTGGTCGAATACATGCTGTTTAAGCACAAATATGCCGATTCTTGTGGATTTCATTACATCGTTGTTTGGCGACTCAAACAGACGTCTACAGTGGGAGAGACACATGTGTTTGACAGATCGCTAAAAAGACTTCAGTGATGCGATAATGGACACATCCCTCTGCTACTTAATGAAAGTGCAGCTAATTTAATATCTTGCAGTTCACCTCTGGTTTTACAAGTGTATAAGCACTGTCATGTAGCATGCACATTTGTTATGTTCTGATATCTGTGCTGTTGGGTTTACTAGGTTTAAATCATAGTTGGGGTTTGCATGTGGTGAGGTAAATCCCTGCAACCTACACTAATCTAATAAGGTTAAGTTACTTGGTTTTGAAATAAATCTTCAAAATCTTTCCACCCACATACTTTGCTACCAGGTCAAAGCATGTGGGTGGCAGCCTTTTAGCAAGTGCTGACCTAGGAGCGTGAGGCCCCAGAGTGGCCCATCCTAAGGCAGGTGAGCTCAAGGAGGTGAGTCCAGAAACTTTTTTAGCCCAACTTGTCTTTGGCTGTGAAGTAGGTCTTATTTATAGTTGCCAACATGGATATTACTTTTTGAAGGATATTGCCCAAGTCAAATAGGACAGAGCTGCCAACTCAGACAGAGACAACTATCTCTGTCACAAAAGTTGCATTGCATGCATTTAACTTTTCTGGTATAGGAGCTGAACTGTTACACAATATTGCATTAAACTGATCTATCTTGCTTTTATTCAGTTATTCTTATTCAAGTGTTTTTATTTGTAACTTGGCTTGGTAGAGTTACATGCCTGTCCTGATGAAGATAAGTTTAATGCAGTACTGTAGAACATTCCAGGCCAAACAATAACATCTCCTTGGAGATAAGCAGGTTTCAGAGCCTTCACCAGAAAACTACATAGTGCACCTTTAATTTGATGTGTATTTGCTCTGATTAATATTACATTTAATCACATAAGATACAACAAATCCAAGTAATTTATTTTATACTTATTTTTTGGGGGAAAGTCCTTTAATAGAGTGACATTTCCCCCACTATAGAAACGTCATCTCCAAACACGCTATATTGTAAAAGAAATGGTTGCAGTCAGGCGTGATGACTTATACATCTATCCAGAGGAGAAAATGCGTTTTTCCCCTATACCCCCCATATACACACAGCACAGGAGCATGAAATAAAGGCATCAACGTGCGCTCAAAGCCACATATATGTACTCTGTGTGGTGGATTACTCTGTCAACTCTCTTCACCCTCTGGATCCAAAACAAATAAATATGTCTGCTGGTTTAAATGGACTGTCTCTGGTTTCTGCTCCCTCTGATGGAAATGTAGAGATAGAGGGAAGGCTTCAGTATTCAGACTGACAGACTGTGACCGTGACTTTAACTCTGAATGGGAATAGGGCTTTTCTTGTTTATTTTCTCCTATATGCTGTAGGGTTGTCAAAAGTATAAAAAATCTGACCCTAATCGATCCTAAAACTATTGAAACTAGATATTAATTTGAGCAGGTATCAATGCAGAAGAAACTAAAACAAAATAAAACATTCAATATGACTTTTCTGCATAGAACCTTGACTTCTCCTTATTTGTACAAACAGCAAGGTAAACTCAAAGCACTTTTGGACTCCTCACAATTTATATTTAAAGATACACTGTAACTTTTCTGATAAGGGCTCCATAACTTTCTTGTCTCCAGTGCATTGTTACTGCTTTGCCTGGAGATGTTCCACAGTGTATCATTAAACTTGTCTAGCTTGCGTGCGTTCAAATATAAGTGCTTTATTGCTAAAAAAAAACAAAACAAAAAAACTTGGTCACCTCTCCATGGATCTGACCTGTAAGTTGCCCCGCTAATGCCATATCTGCCTGTTCCCATAAAGATAAATTTATGTCTGTGGGAGTTTCCAGGTACAGAAATAAAATCTCCATGGAGACAAGTGGGTTACAGACTCTATCACAAATGTTACAAATTACTCCTTAATCGTATACCATAAAAAATATAAGAACTCATGGAAAAAGTGTATTTATCTAAAGCCTTTTATTTTTGCATGCTTCAGTAGTCTTTTGTACTGGTATTTAAAATATTGTTAGTCGGACCACCCTTAGCCCTTTCTCATGTCTTAAAATGCATCTTCACCACGCTCTCCTATACTCCATAGTCTAATGACAGCCTGCTGACTTATATTGACCCATCCCCCCGAGAAACCAGCAGCCCACCTCTGCTCTGTTTGTGCTGTTTTTGATCCAATCTGGCAACACGCTCTTTCATTTCTGCACACGCCGCTCCCTTCCTCAATTCCTGACAATTGTTTTTTATGACTGATAAATCCATTCAAAGCGCTCCCATGTGGAGATAAAGCATTCCCGATCAGTCCGCTCTGTCTATGCATCCGCCTCAAGCTTTCCTCAATAACATGGAAAAGAAATGCGTTTTAGAGTCATAAATATTCTAAGAAAGTATTAAAGGCAGTGGAATGTAATATTTTCCATTAGTCTGGCGCAGGGGCACAATGCTTTTAGACTGTTTTGAAAAGGTTAAAGCAAAGTCTTTCACTATTGCATGAAAAAGAAGTGAGGAGACCAATAGATTTTAATAATGTTTTGGAATATTCTGTTTCGTTGAGGTGGCAGTGGAGTAGTGGGTAAGTGCTTGCTCAATAACTGGAGGTTTGCTGGTTTGAACTGACACTTAGTAACCAGAAAATTGTCACTTAATATTGTCAATCCCAGTTCAAAAATACACTGTTTTATGGCAATTTGCACCTAGTATTATAATAAATTTTAAAAGTGCACTGTGTAATTTTTCTGAAGGAGTTCATCACCTGCTTGATGTTATTGGTTTAACTGAACTGCCCTGAGCAATAAACAAACCTGCAATTTAACAAATGCACCATAGGTATTGCTGTAACATGTACCGTGTAATATTTCATGGAGACTCGCAGGTGGCAAAATTACAATTAAATGTAGCTTAAGATAGTCATTAGCCAGTGTATTTTCGGCCTAGGATGACAGCGGCTGGGTAAGTCAAAAATCGATGTTCAATACCAGCTCACTGCATGTGTCCTGCATTAGACACTTCATCCACCTTGCTTGTGTGAATGTGAAATATGAAAGACTGATTGGTAAACCTAACTGAGAAATCCTTTAGAAATATAACTGTATTCGTTTTTGTGGAAATAGGTTTTGCAGATAAATACTTCTGACAAGTGCCTGAGATGCTGTCAGTGTTAAGTGAAAGTAAGTGAGCCGTCTCCACCGCAGCCTTGCTCTTTGTAACCTTTGACCTCCCTGTTCTGTGGGCTGTGGACTTCATTACTGGGTCTAAATGGACTGGCTCAGGACAGACACTTACAGGCACTGAATGTACAGAGTATGTGAAGGAACTAAAAGGTTATAGAAGAAAGAGAGGGACAAAGAGACAGGGGGGGAGAAAGAAAGAAAGGAAAGATAAAGTGAGAAAGGGACAGAGAGAGAGGAGTGAGGTGGACCACATTAGCCCCGTTTCCATTGCTTTTGAGCAGATCGGAATGTCTCCAATGTCTGAAGTGAACCGTCCCGCTCCATTTGAGGGGTCCGAAGTAGTCCCTGAAGGGTACTAGCTCCCAGAGGGAGCCAGTGTGATACAGATCGCTTTAGCTAAGGCGTGGCTACACAAGAAATGAGATTATTGGACAAGAGAGAACTAAGATGACAAAAAGCAGATATAAACATAAAGTAATATTTCACCAAACACTGACTTGATGCTGTATTTCCATGCAGCTTTACATGCTGAGCTGATATGTGTCAACAGCTGTTTCCTCTAGAGAAAAAAATTAAAAAAAAATTTATAGTAAAACTCAAACCACACAAGTATAAAATTTAAAGCAGACACATGTTTAAAGAAAACCCAGGCAAAATTATCTTTTTTACCTGGATTTCAGCAAGTTTCTCCTGTAAGAAGATAGTAGTCAACTCTACCACAGACATTTGTGTCAGCAAGTAAGTCTTCAAATTTTAGCCTCATAGGCGATGTATAATTCTTTTTTATTGTATGGTAATTTAATTCAATGTAGTAGACTTTACGCTAGTGGGTAAGGAGACAGAGTACCAATAATTAACACGTAAGAGCCGGGGCAAGCTAAGTCTTTCCCTGTCCAGCCCTCTTTCCTCCTGCTCTTTTCAGGTAGGTGCTGTGTGAGCTCAATAACTTTAAATATATTTTAGAATTATATTTTGGATAAATTTGTGATGTTAATAAAGACAACAGTAAGTGTGCAGAGGCATTTCGTTCATATACTAATGAGCCATGAAGTCTTTTTTTCATTTTCAGAAGCACTACACTCCTAGAAGGAAACAGAAGATGTGGCTAAAAACATTACTACACATGAAAGTGAAGATATAAAGATGAATGATGGCCACTAGAACTTCTTTGTGGATCTTAGGGAGGCCATAGATACAAGGAATGGAATCACCAGGATAGAGTCTGTAATACAGCTGTCTATCAATGGCTTCCTCCTTCTCCAACTTCTGCAAGCAGTCTATGATTTTTAGTTTAGGCTACTACAGGACCAAAGGAATCAGAGCGACAGGAGGAAAAGGGATGGACTCAGCCATCCTGGAAACAGGGAATACTGCGTGAAGAATTTGTCAGACCGTGACCTTACCCAGTCAGAGAGAGAGATACTTTCCAAAGGACTGAACTTCTCTGTAACTTCCAATCAAAGAAGGAGTACCCCTCAGACCCATTATATGTAATGTTGATTCTATCACATACAATGTGGCCAAACATCTGAAGACCATCCTGACTCCTCTGGTGGGCGACATGGAGCACCATATTGAAAACACAGCTGAATTTGTCAGCAAAATCAAGCATCTTCAATTTGATTCAGATGAGACCATGGTTTCATTTGATGTGACCTCTCTTTTCACTTGTATCCCCACATCAGTAGCGGTGGAGGCAGCAAAGAGGAGGCTACTGCAGGATACTAAACTAGAAGAGAGAACTAAACTCACACCGGACCAAATCTGCAAAATGCTGGAAATTTGTCTCAGTACCACATATTTCCAGTTTAGAGGAAACTTCTACAGGCAAATCCACGGCTATGCCATGGGCTCACCTGTCTCTCCTATCATGGCCATTTTATACATGGAACAATTTGAACAGGAGGCTTTGGCCTCATTTCCAGGTACGCCCCCCACACATTGGTTTCGATATGTGGATGACAACTGGACCAAAATCAAAATTCAGGATCTGGAGCCTTTTACTGCACATATTAATGCTGTGGATCCTAACATCAAGTTCACAGGAGAAGAAGCCAAGGAGAACAAACTGGCCTTTTTAGATTGTGCAGTAACAATAGGAGAGGACAGGCGACTCCAGGTAGAAGTTTACAGGAAGCCTACACATACGGACCAATACCTGCTGTTTGATTCACACCATCCACTGCAGCACAAACTCGGAGTGCTCCGGACACTACACCACAGAGCTCAAGTGGTGCCTACAAACACAGAGGGAAAAGTAAAGGAGGAGCAACATGTGGATCTCTCTGCTTGTGGATATCCAAAATGGGCCTTCAATAGATCTAAGAGAGCTAAAAAACAGGACAACAGGGAATCTGAACCTAGAAGGAGAGGTGTTACCATCCCTTACACTGCGGGTGTGTCTGAAAAGCTTCAGAGAATCTTCAGACAATATGAGATTCCTGTCTTTTTCAAACCCACAAACACTTTAAGGCAAAAATTGGTTCACCCTGAGGACAAAACTCAGCCATAAACAAAGTAATGTAGTCTACTCCATTCAGTGTAGTGAAGAGTGCAGTGAGCATTACATTGGAGAAACTAAACAGCTGCTCCATAAGAGGATGTACCAACACCGGCGGGAGAGTTCTTCTGGACCCCAGTCCACCGTGCATCTCCATCTTAAAGCCACTAACCACTCCTTTGAAGATAGTGAAGTTCAGATCTTAGCCAGAGAAAAGAAATGGTTTGAGATGGGAGTTAAAGAAGCAATTTTTGTTAGGAAAGAGAATCCTTCCTTAAACAGAAATGGGGGCCTGAGACATAATCTCTCCCCCATCTACAACTCCAACCTCAGACCCAGAACAAAGAGAACAATAGCAGGGTCGTTAAGGGCTGAATAGGGTAGTTTCAGCTGAAACTGGAGACAATAGCTGTTTACAGTTTCAGTGTAGTTAGCCCCTCCCCTCAGTTAGATTTAAAAGGAAGTGGCCACCAGCATTCTGACCAGAACTGAAGAAGTGGCTTAGATGAGCAGTGAAACGTCTTCACTCCTACAAGATTTGTCCAGTTGACAGATTCAACTTCGTTGTTTGCTATGGATCAGACCTGGACGACTGAGGGTCTACACAGACTTTTTCAAATACAGTTTATTTTGGATACATTTTTCATTTCAATTTCAGAAACAGCCATTATGGTAATGCTTTTGACTCTATGTCTATTATGTTTCTTCACAATAAGGGTTATTTGAGGCACAGTAAATTGGATGATAGCAGTAGATTTGTAAAGCTGTGGAGCAGACAGTGTAACAGCTACAGATGGAACATGCTTTAAGGAGAGGGTTGTTAGCCTGTTAGCCCTGGGCACTGCCATCATCAAAATAACTTCTGCTTATTAGGTAATCCAGTCTGAGAAAAGTCATACACTAAGATTAGGTGTGAAATTACTTCAATTCAGACCATAATTTTGATTTTAAAGGTGCACTATGTAACTTTTCTGCTTTAGGGTCAGGCCCCTGCATGTCTGTACGGTGACAGATATGTTTAAAGCCATACTGTGAAATCTGCCAGCCAAAGCACCAACACCTCTATGGAGACAAGCAGGTAGCAGACCTTCCACTAAAAAAATTACAAAGTGCACCTTTAAAATTTGTTTAAAAAAAACAACAAAAAAACAAACAAAAAAAAGGAACGGAAAGGGGAATGTAAGGACTGTGTAGGGTTGGTAATAAATAAACAGTTTTATACCATTTTAACTAATGCATATTTTCTTCTGCTATGCATTTTTGTTACACATTTGTAAACTTTAATGTGTCAAAAATACTGAAGGAATCTGTGTGAATTTATATCAAAATAATGCATTTATTATTTGTTGTCTGTTTAAAGGACATTGAGATGAAGACTTGTCCACAATCCTCTCCTGAGTCCCCTGTGTCTCCATACGCCTGCCAGAGACGGACCACAATAGAAAACAAAAACAAGATATTCACGGTGAGGAAGAATTTTACTCACACATAAGATTCATTTAAAAAATCCTCCAAATGCTCTGTCTGTTTGGATATGGGAACATGTTAGGTTAGGTTAAGCTGCTTTATTAGTACCCGTAGGCAAATTTGTTTTGCAGTTTGAGAATGCTGGTCCCACATTTCTCTTTTCATTCATTCACATTATAAAGAAATACATAAAAAACACATTTGTCACATGCAAAATAAATACAATTTTTATAATGTGATGTGCCAACTCCAGAAAATTACAAACTTTATCATTAAAATAGAACATTTTTGCGCAAAACTGACTCAAGTGAGCTTTAATGCTGTTTCTCCTGAAAAACATACCTCAGTTGTGTTTTGTTTCATTCACGTCTTATTCATGTTTGATTAATCCTGGATTATTAGGCTATCTGCATCTCCAAAGCTCAAAATGCTCTGTTCCACCTTACGATGTCATGAAATGATAGTTTTCAAGTTAATAGCCACCTTTTACCTTTTGTTCAATAGAGATTGGGAATTACAGGGCTGAAATTATCCAAAAGATTCTAGTGAAGGTGTGTGGAGTTTAAAAACACAGTGGAGAACTTCCTGTATTACCACATGACATCACAAGGTGGAACAAAAATGTTTTCTGTTTGGGAGAACTCAGTCTAAATATGCAGGATTTGTGTGTTAAACATGTGTGAATGAAACAAAACATAACTTCAGTTATGTTTTTGATGAGGAAACGTCAGAAAATAACGCATATGTGCCCTTTAATATCTTCAAATGGACATGAAAAAGTTTGCAGTATAGAAGCCCTTTAGCTTCTGTTGAGCTCATCCCTATTTTCAGACATTCTCTCATCTGTTCTGGTCTAATTGGACGCCTCTTGCTCTCGCCCCTGTCCCAAATCACATTAACCTGCAGATTACCACCTTGTGCACAGCCTTATAGGTTCAGAGGGACAGCAGCAGACGAGAGGCTGATCCTGGCTCCGTCCTGTCCAGACTCCCCCAGGCTCCAAACCATTCCCCCAGAACCGCCCCACCATGTGCTCTGCTCCACGAACCGCAGGGGGCTGTGGGGTCGCCATCTGGTGGTCAGGGAGAGGCGGGGCAGCAGTTAGATAAATGTGGCTTCAAATAGGGGAGTTGAGAAATGGGGAAAAACATATTTGTAGAGAAAAAAATTGGAAGAATGCAGCGATAGTATACATTTAATATATAATGCAGTACTGATTGTGGTTAGCACTCCTGCTGTGAAGGAGGTTGTGGTTTTGATTCTCTGGCAGGGTGGGAGGGCTGCAAGATATATTGCAACATAACTGAAATCCCATATTGAATTGTCGCAATAAGCAAATGGTCAAAACTCCAATGATTTGAGTTACATAATTTCCTCTGAAAACATAACAAACTATGTGCAAAAACTTCTAATCCTAGTTAAGGCCTCTACAAACATGTTTTAATTGCATTGGATTCATGTATTATTTTAACAGTTTTGACAGATATTCTTTCAAAAACCTCTAGACATGTTCGATATAAAAACATTGAACTGATTCCAACTAATAAACATACATCTAATCACAATGCTTGTCAGAAAAAAGTAAATTAATTAGAGTTAGGACATGCCTTCTACTGGACAGGTCATTTACGTGTTGACTTTACATGTTCTGCTTTTATGAAATTTTCCTAATAAATATATCAAATAGTATATTAGCGAATGGCCCAATTTTTATAGTGCAATATTCTGTTTGTAGTTTAAAAATGACACATGATTTTTATTTTTGTTCAGTGACCTGTTAAAAAAGTCTATTAGCCTATTAAAAAATGAAGTTACCTTGTTCCTAATTGAGGTCATCCATCAAGCACTTTCCGAATCTTTTCTTACTAATTGTTTTTCATATTGTCTCGGTCACCAGAGCAAAGTCAATTTAGAGACGCCATCTTGTGTCTGGAACAGTTAGCGATGTTCTCCACTTTTATGACACTTTGATAAAGGAATCAAGAGCAGAGTAATTGGTCATAAAGCCTTTGACAGTAATTCATAATTAAAACACCAATTAAACTGAGCCCGATTGGAGCCAGACTGAGGGCTGTGTTTGAGAGGGTCAAGTAGGACAAGTTTTAATAGAGACATGTTTGACTCTATTCCCTGTTATTATTGTGTTTTGTTCCAGTCACACATTTTAGTTCTGATCTTGCATAATTAGACCATCCCCGTAAGTTCAAAACACGTAATGCCACCTCTTGACATCATCTGGTGGTGGATCCAGAATTGCTCATCTGTGTTTTTAAGGGAAAACACACTTTTATGAGTAAAAAAAACAACATCATAACAGTGTTCCCTCAATGATAGTGTACTAAAAGTTAGATTGATTCATGTATGTTCGAATAATCCTAAAAATGTCTGTTTTCTTCTACCCCCATCCTACTTTTTTACATTTTGTCAAGTTTCTGAGAGTTTTGATTAAAAAAAAAACCCTCAAGATTCATTCCTGCTGAAAATGTCTCAATACATACTTTAATTATAATCAAACTACTATATATCCAGATATGAAAATTACATATAAATGATTAAATCGTTACATAAAGACCTACTAATGAATATGTCGCCCTAGAACACCTCCTTAATTCTTAATATCCAGATTATGCATTGACCCAAGTGGCTTTAGACTTCCAGGTTGGAGAGACATATATTGTAACTTAATGAATAGTGGGTGGATCTGTGCGTGCTAAGTTTGCATTTATCCGCTCCTGGGGCCAATTAAACATCCAATAAATCTCCCTTATTGAATATCATTAGTTTTAAGAGTAGTCCCTGCACAGAAAGAGCAGCACTCAAGCGTAGGCCTACATCTATAAAACATCTCCAGTATATCTCCATGAAGCACTCCCTGGATAATGTGTTTGGCAGAGAATAAAGAATCCAAAGTCATAGATGTGAGTTATGGCTTCCGTCCATATGTAAAACTGTGGGAGGGATTGTATATGAAATGTTAATGACGACTCAAGACATCTGCTTTGTAAAACTTATTTTCCAAGACGTTTTGCTAATTTCCCTGGAAAGAAAAGAAGCAGTTTGCAGCATTGAATTATTTGATAGAAATGATGGAGTTGTGTAGCTGATGTTAATGCCATTGTGGATTGTTGAGTGCGGAATATTATTAATGCATTAGACTCATACAATGCTGCCTGAAACTCAGAGTTGGTTTACATTGTATTATTTGGGCCTGGGAATTGCAAGGTTTCTCCAAATTCGATACGATACACAATATGGTTCACAATACAATAATAATACAATTAAGAGATATAACACTAAATCACATATAATTATAATTTGCACATTTTAAATCGCATTATTCATCTAAAACAACTTAATAAAAGAAACAAGTCTGCTGACTTCTTAGAAAACTATAGTGCTCAGTGGGAGCTGACATCGGCGCAAACGTAATCACAACAAAGAGCCGTGGAGATATCGGCCTCTGCCATGTGTAGCTGCAGATCACACTAGCGAAAAATAAAATTACAAATTACATATTTGGATTTTGATTCTGACTGCGAGTATCATAGTAACCAAAGTGCCAATCTGGAGCGAGGCTGTTGGTTTAGCAGGAGCGGGTGTTTAGCAGTGCAGTCAATCAAACCTGTTGCTAATGCTAGTGGGAAAGAAGGCACCTAATTTGCCTGTTATTAATATTCATATCTTGATTTACAGACAAAATAGTGAAATAAAAATACCAGGATCATGTAGAGCAGGTTAATACGAACATTTTAAGACCAAAATGATGACGCTCACTGCAGCAGTTACGGAGAGAGGGGCCGCAGCTTTTCAGTGTAAAGTGAATTGGAGCCAGAGTCCATGGTCCATATTTGGACCATGGACTCTGGGAGGGGGGAGAACTGAAAGGGGGCGGGGGCAGATAAAGAGAGCATGTAAAAGAGGAAGGGACACAAAGCGAGAGAGAAAGAAGGAGGAAAGGGGCAGTTGGAAGAGAGGTGGGGGAAAAGAGTGGGTGAGAAAGAGATAAAGGGAGACAGGGTGAGAGAGAGGAGCGAGGGAGAAACAGAGCGAGGGAAAGAGAGAAGGTTGAAAGGGGAAGGGAGAGAGAAATGAGGCGAGGTGTACAGAGAGGTGAGAGTGAGGAGGAATGTGGAGAGAGGTGTGAGCGAAAGAAAGGTGAGAGAAAGAGAGAAAAAGGTTGGTGGGGCAGTGAGAGAGAAAGACAGGGAGAGACAGAGAGGGAGATGGGGGTTAGACAGATTCAGAGGGGAGGGAGGGGCTGGAGAGAGAGAGAAAATGAGAGATGGAGGAAGGCAGAGACAGAGTGATAGAAAGAGTGATAAGTTGAGAGGCTGTTGATTGGATCAGAAAGAGCAGTGAAAACAGCATCAGTTTGAGAGCAGCGCCCTAGTGAGGTGTCAATCATAAACAGAGAGTGAGAGATTCATGCAAAACACGCACTATTTACTTTTTACTCCATCTGAGTAAGAATTCTTTAAAAGCAGCAGGTTTTGTACATTACTAAACCCACAGTATGAAACTTTTTTGCCATAAATAGACTAAAACAAAGGTATATTTTCTTGTTGGTTGTGTTTATTGTACTGAAAAACTTGCAAAAACATGTATCTTTACAGTGAGTGAGCGGGTCTCCATGCATCTCCACAAACCTGACTATTTCTTGACCTGGATGAATGCGTCCTCTTGTTGCTTGTTTCCATGGAAATCTTGTTCTTTTCTACATCAGGGCACAAACCTACCCCCATGAAGACTACATTCCAGAGTATGATTTTAACTTTCTATTTCTAGGTAATCATTTAGGTGATACTGTAGGAGTGCTGAATGTTTTATGGAGAAACGGATGCTGATCACACGCGTATATTTTGAATTTGCCTAAAAATAAGGGTATATTTTATCTTAACTTTTATTTTGGGCTCAGATGTAGTAAGGAAAGACAACATGTATCTGCTAAAAATGAGTCTAGCTGCGTCTAAGAAGGGAATTACAAAGAGTTTGTTACAATCAGATCCACCCACGCAACAAGACTGGATTAAGATTGTGGAGCTCAGTGATGGAAAGAATAACATAATAACACATAACCTCTTTGTCATATGTGAATTCTCATTTTTAATTATTTAGTTTAATATGTTTTACACAGTGATACACATAGCCCTGCACAGTGTTTACTTTATAGCGGAAATGAAAGAAAAATTAGCAGACGCCGGAGCAGATAATTGTGCACCATAACTTTGTCCAAACCAATTTGTCATTCTTTATTGAGTCTTAAAAGTTACCGGAGGATGAATGGATCAATAAAAAAAGTCTATAAACTGGAGATGCATCACGTAAGCAGCAGGTAATGAGTGCTCGGTCTAATGATATTGTAAATAAACACTCTGATAGATGCAATTATAGTCTGGGCAGAGATGTCTTTTCTTATTAAGTAGCATAAGGGGGGAAAAAAGGGAATACAACGTTCACGTGTCTAAATGAGCATCAGAGATAAGAAAACAGCTATTGCTGTTAAGTAGAGATTGACAGTTTTTTTCATGGCCAGTGCTGATACCGATATGCTCTGCCGATATTCTTCTGGTTGATATTTTGAGCAGATTTGGATTATCTCCCCCAAACTTTATGATTTTAATTTATTACAAACTCACCCACTATTCTGTTTCAATACAAACTGGATCAGTCTCCTCTTTGGACTAAAGGGTGCAGATGAAGCTTTATACATATTTTTAGGCAGTTGGTGAGCAAACCAAATATCGGCCTCTGGTGGAGGTCGATAACCGATGCACTAAAAATGCATACATTTCATGGCACCCCAGCAAATAAACAAGGCATTGTCCAACAGTAGTTTTCAAAACCATGAATAAAGTTTAATATACGCTGAGATTTATATATTTTTGACACATAACCTACCCATAAGCCCTCTCAAATGAATAACACAAATGATCCTTGTATTAGATCAATTGTACAGATAAATTGAGAGACATTAACTCTGTGTGAATTTGACCTCCTCTGCGGTTGCCTTTGTTACCACTGCTGACAGAACACGCCTATCCTCTCTGTCCATGAGGTTTGGAGGTGGGGGGTAAATCTGCTCCTTACATCACTGTTCAGGACCCCTCCTCTCCCTCTCCCTTCCCTCTCTCCCAATTTCTCCCCCCTCATCTCCCTCTATCCCCCATGCCAGGCTGAAATTCTCATTACAGAGACAAATGTAGTTTAGGCACTGCAGGGAGTTAACAGAACATCAGAGCGTCTATGGAGAGCAGTGTCTTTGTACTAAATGTGTTTGATTCAGGAGGGAGAAAATGGCCTTTTAAAGAGCTGGCTTATAAACTCTAAACAGTCATTAATTAGATTTCTGACATTTACGGCTTTAATGGATCATCTGTGTATTCAGAAGACAATAGAAAGTTATCATTTGTTTAGGATTAAACTAATTTATATCCTATAGAGCAGTGGCTCTGAACCCTTCAACCCCCAAACATAAAAAACAGGCAAGCCTTGTTTAAGGCTATTGCATTTTCAAATTTTCCCCATATTATCTAGGGATCCCCTGAAAACATTTGCTGATTCAAACCACTGCAGTAGAGCTGGATTGTCAGCATGCCTCACGTAACTTCCCAGTTAGCCTAACTTTAAACTAATAGAGATTTTAATATGTTAAATATTTGAGTTAGGGTTCATTCAAAAGTATTCGTACACTAGTGAGATAAATATATTCACCACAGCGACCCAACAGTTAAGGCTGATACCACATTTATACTTACAGTTGAAACCATTTACATACACCATATAAAAAGACACAGGTGCTTTTTTCTTTCACTGTCTGACATGAAATCAGACAAAACTAAATCACAAAACTAATCACATCTGTTTATCTACCCTGGCACAACTTGCACTATTCAGTTTCCAAACGGCTGACAGCTGTGAAGTCTTCCTTAAATTAACCTTAACTAATGGTTTTGCTTATTGGATGTGTGTTTACTCCACACCTACTCAATTACCAAGATAATGATTAATTAAAAATAAATATGATTGCTCCACACTGATCCAACCTTGAGGTCAGGTGATCTGTGGCATTGGACTTGCATTGTCTTGCATTGAACATATTTCAGCAATATTTCTTTTTAAATGAAAATGTGCTAAACTTATTTTGCCAGTACAATATTATTAATAAACACAGAAGTACATTTATTGAAATTAGCATATAAATGCCATACCTATACAAACTTTGGCAAAACTGAACAAAACCTAAACCACAGGCTAAATTAGATTTTGAGGGGAAAAAATTGTTAAAATTGTATGTCCTCCAGTGCTTTACAAAATGTGAAAAAATATTGATATTCAAACGGAGGACTGCTAAAGCAATATATTTTCTTGTTTTAAGTTGCATTCATCATCTTTATGTAGGCTTTTCTAGCGCATGTGGTTTAAATGTTCTGTTATCAAAAACAACAAACCATCACTTGCATAGAGAGAGAATGTTAAAACCTTATGCCACCTTCATGAATCTGTCCCATCTCTAATTATCTCTCTCCTCCCTCGTCTCCCTGCTCTGACTGATGACCTTTGATCCATCCTGTGTGTGTATGCGACCTATGGGGGTCACAGCCTCTCCATGGGGAGCAGTGATGATTGGAGTAGGACTCGGCTCACTGACCAAACAGACTGTACCTCTGTACAGGCCTAGAGAGTCTAACTATGTCTCTGGATCTGGATGAGATAATACAGTACTATAAACTGTGGAAACTAGTTTTATCAAAACTATAACGGGACCACATGGTCATTTTTATTTTATGTTGAAAATTACATTCTATTGTCCAAAAAAAGTTTTTTTAAATTATCATCTTTGTATCGAATCAAGTATTGAGTATTGAGGCAATTCCTTAGTATCAAAATAAGTTTCAAACTGTTATATTGCAACAACACTAATGGGGACTTGAAATAATTTTGGATCTGTAAACCAGGTTCATGTGTGTGGCTCATTAACTATGGAAATATGATGAGTACTGATACATGAGCTTAGCCTGGAGCTAAAAATATAGCAATACAAAACAAATTTATTCACATGCCTGGCTTTTGAGCTAAGGCACTTTTGTGGAGCAGCCCTCAGGTTTTGATTTTAGGCTTTGGTTCAGATATAGACCTGTATTTTCAAGCACATGGACTCACATTGTTGGCGTGAGAGAGTTTTCTGCAGTACATTCACAGAACAGTACACTAGAGCCAGTGGGAAGCAATCTGCTCATGGCTGGTTCAACATTTGGCCCGAGGCTTCGAGGAGGAGACACCACAGTCCAAGTCCAAGTCTGGGATTTTCTGTGGACTGGGTCTGGACCTGAGGGCTGTGTGCAGAAACAGAAGACATCACTGAAACTTAAGCTTTGACAAATGTGGTAAATCCAGGCAGCACATCCCAAGAGACTGTGAACGGATCTTATTCGCTCTGTGTTTTGAGAATTTGTCTCTGCGGAATTAGTATTTTCGAGGAGTTGTTTCACTTTGACAATTTCTTTGGTTGGAAGCTTTTTGGAAACAAAATCTGGGAAGTTGCACAAAATCCCGGAGGAACTTTCTACAGTTAGAACTATATCTTGAATGTAGAAATTGTGGGGCAGTTTGTTCCCTTAATGTACAAGAATTCACATTAAAATTATCACAAATATGTCCACAACTAACTGTTACTGTTCTTTCTTTAAAGGTGCATTATGTTACTTTACTGGTGGAGGGTCTGCCACCTGCTTGTCTCCATGAAGATCACATTGCTTTGCCTGAAATCTTCGCAGCATAGCATTAAACTGGTCATTAATTCACTCACAGATGTTTATATTGCTTAGAAAGTACGTTGTGAGTCGGCTTCCCTCTCCACAGATATGACCTGTGATTTGGCCTGTGGAATGCCATACTGTGGAACATTCCAAGCAAAACAATATCATCTTCATGGAAACAAGCTGGTGGCAGAAAAAAAAATTACATATTGGAAATCATGTCATCTTTCTCCATTTTAGTAGCATCTGCAAGCACAAATGAAGTTCATACAAAGTCATTATCGTTATTGTTTCTGAAATTCTAAAGTTAGTGCAAATGAAAAGGGTAAATGCATTTTTCTTGCTGATCTAAGTCACAGTTGGTAACAATTTCGACAATCATCACTTCATTTCACAGTGTAACACGTGGGGATTTAGTGTGATGCCTTTATCTATATCAGGAACATGTGATAATGTGTTAAAGCACAAGTGTCTGGGGGTTTACATTTGCGTCCAACATATCATTATTTATCATTGACTCATAAGTCTACTTTGAGCTCGACTTGAGACCTTTCTTAGTCCTGGTTTAGTTCTTGTTCTGATTCACTTTTGTTGTGAATCAGGATTGCTTGGCAGTGGCTCAGTAGTAAGAGCATTTACCCACCAACTTAAAGGTCAGTGGGTAGATGCCAGATATGAGCACGTGTTGTGGTTTTGTCCTTGAGCAAGACACTTCACACGCCTTGCTTATATGTGAATGGGTGATGGGTGGTGGATGGAGAGGCTGATGGCTGAAGGCACAGATGGGCAGCCACACATTTGTTGGTCTACTCCAGGGCAGTCGTGACCACAGCGCACATGATTTTAGAGCAACTATTTGAAAAGCAATGTATGAGACTAATGTATTATTATTTCAGTTCATTTTAAATCTGGTTTAAGTGGTTTTAGTGAACTCTGGTCAAATCTTTTTCACATTTCTGTAAGTTTAAATGGCTCACTTCTTGTTCATTCATTCAGTTCTTTCTTAGTCCTAGTTTAATCCTGGTTTAGTTGTTGTTTTGTTCCGGTTTAGTCCTGGTTTAGGTCTTGTTTAGTCCTGGCTTAGTTCATGTTTAGTCCTGGTTCAGTCCTTGTTCTGTCCTGGTTTAGTCTTAGATCAGTTCTGGTTTAGTCCTGGTGTACTTCATGTATAGTTCTGGTTCAGTACTTGTTCTGTCCTGGTTTCTCCTGGTGGATACATTGTACATGTCAAAGGGAACGTCTCTAGAGGCTGTTGTCTTCGGGTGGAAAATGACCTCCTCCATTCACCCTTGCACATACACCACATCAATATTGGAACTAAACTGGGACCAAACCAGGTCTTAAACAGGACCAATCCAAGTCTACATCAGGTCTAAATCTGGATCAGACCCGGACTAAACCATGAGTAGTTTGAGACACAGTAGTTTTGATGTGACCAGAGAACAGAGGAGATTGAACCAGAGATAGGCATTGATGGGGTGGGGGGTGTTTGGGGGGCACAGGGCTCCAGGGACTCTCCTCCTGTCCACTTTAATACAGGTCAATGCCTCTACAGTCAGTATTCTCCTGATACGTGTGACTCTGCTCTGTCTGCTTCTCTTCTGTCTGTGGGACAGTGAACTGTTTTATGCATGAGATCTTAAAGTCATGGCTAGAATGTGAGACCACAAGATAAGATGAGAAAGAAATGGAAGACGGTATATGTTCATCTTTTCTTAGGATGCAATGGAAATGTGTAAGTAAAGACATTTACCAAGTTAAACAAAGTAAAATATCTTATTAATAAAATAGAAATCAGTTTTGTATTTAAATTCAATTACCAAAAGGCATAAGAACTTCCTGTGTGGAGTTTGTGTTCTCCCTGTATCTGAGTCGGATTGCGTCAAGTGGTGCAGTTTTTATATCAATATGTTGCTTACTTTTGTTAAGCAGTTGGTAATTTGCTTGTAACATTTAGTATACAGTCAAAACAATGTTGCTAACAAAGTGCTATATTTCAGGTGATTTCACATGGAAAATGGAGGAGCTCATTGCTCGTCATCATTTGGAACGAAATCAAGCTTCTCTTACTTCAGATTAATAGAGTTTTGTGTATTGATTGGACAGAAGACACCCCATCTGAGTTATTTTTGTCTATATCTTTGTTAAATTTAAGGAGCTGTTTGTTTTGACCATGCACTTTTCTGATTGACTAATTTTCTTGTCATTTATGCTCATCTAAACTCAGGGAAATAATGAGTAAATAAAGTAAATACAACAAGCGTGGAGTTAGATATTTGTGGGTTTCAGGGAAATAATTCCATCCTTTTTTCTGAGATTTTATGAGGACATTTCCCCACTCAAAAGATATAATATTTTAATTTGAATTGCATTATTGCTTTAACAACTGCGGCTATATCAAATTATTGACACCCATGAAGGTGGAAAAGTATCATGTGTACAGATATTTATAAAAAACTCGACTGTCTACCGACGCTTGGTTGGCCCAAAACTTTTAAAAATTGATTCATGCAAAGACTGAGGTGATACTGTTCAGAACTGACGGTACCCTCACTGATGTGGTACCTCTCAAAAATTATGTCCACAGTCACCAACCTTGGCATCACCATAGACAGCGATTTAAATTTTACAAGCAGATCAATGCCACTTTAAAATCGAGTTTTATCATCTATGGCTTTTATCCAAAGTGAAACCTTTTTTATCTTTGAAACTTTTTGAATAAGTGGTGCATGCTTTTATTTTGTCACGCCTGGACCAGTGTGACACATGTTATGCTTGCATTTCACAAAATGCACTTTACCCACTACAGTTAGTCCAGAATCTTTAACAGGAACCAAAAAACGTGAAGACACATCACCCACTCTTCCTTGCATCTTTACACTGGCTTCCTGTAGATTGATTGATTTTAAGATGTTATTGTTTGTTTTTAAAGCTTTGAATGGACTGGCCCAACAGTGTATCTCAAACGTCATCTAAATTTACCTGCCTGCATGTGCTCTGAGGTTCAAGGGTCAGCTCCAGCTCAGGGTGCCTAAGATGAGACTTAAAACCAGGAAGTGCAGGGCCTTCTCTGTGGCCGTCCCTAAGCTCTGGGACACTTTGCCCCCCACATCTGAACAGCTCCCCTTACTTAGTTTTGCTGGTTTTATTGTTTTAAGACTAGTATGATTAACTGTAATTTTAATCGTACTAGTATATTTTATTATTATATTGTTATTGTCACTGTTGTTACTGTGTATTTGTGCAGCACAACTGTCTGTTTACGAAATGTGCTATATAAATTAAGTGGATTGGTTTGGACTGTCCTTGAGCTGTTATTCATGCTTTTCCTCCCTACTGCCCTCCCCCCTCTCGCTCCTTCTCTCACCCCCTCTCTCCTTCCCTCTCTCTCCTCTTGTAGGACGCTCTGGAGGTCCTGGTGGAGCGCTATGAACAGTCTGAGATCGAGGGTCCGTGTGTGGCCTTTAGGAGAGCAGCGTCGGTGCTGAAGAGTTTGTCCTGGAGCATAGAGAGTGTGAGGAGCATAGAGGGACTACCCTATGTGGGAGACAGCAGCAGGACTGTTATACAGGTGATTATAAAGTACACATGAACAAAAACAATGTCAATGCACGGCATGAGTCCAGAAGAAGTACACTCAAAAATGTACAGTTTATTTGTAAAAGCAAATCTTTCTTTGGTCAAAAACGTCACTATTCTCTAATGGGCTGATTCCACATCATGCAGCTCTGTTGTGCTGCAGCCTGACTCTGACAGATGGTGCAAACCCCTTGCCCCACTAACTCTGCTTGAGTTCGCTGCGCAGGGCTGCGAGCCCATGTGCAGGCCTGACTTTGTGGAATAAAAGTCCACATTTAAGACCAAAATAACTATTTATTCTAAAGCAACAGTGCAGATAACTACTGTGTTAAATGAGATTGCTCATGTCACATCAATTTCCATGTGTTTTGTGTAACAGCTCTCATTCACTACAAGGAGTGTTGTAGTGAATCTGTTTTTTTTTTAGAAAGATACGTCTTTGTGTGTTGGTGCTAATGCCAAATTTAATTATGATTTTATGTTATTTAGCCTTAACATTGAGTGACAAAGACACACCTTTATAAAGCAGAAGATTCCTCCGGTTTTCACCCTCTGATCAGGAGATGCTGTGTGCCATTGTGCACAGACCTTTTGCTGTGATGGCCCCAACTCAGCGGAATCAGCCCTTTAACTTTTCAAGTAAAATCTAAATATGAGCTACATATTTTTAACAGAATTGGTTAAAATTTACTTCACATTTCTGCAACAACAACATGATGTTATAAACCATAAAATAAATGTTTCTATATTTTCAAACACTGCTCCATCTGCTCTATGAGCCTGATGTTTAGAGTAATCACATGTTCTTCAGAGCGCTGTGCTGCAGCCTGTGCCTCTAATGGAGACTGTGGAGATGCTTTGTGTCTTTACATAGTCAATGATTGCTCATTACAAGTCTTTTAAGATCTCCATGGATCATATCTCCAACTGAAACAAACCTGATTCAGCCTGTAGGGAGGTGTAACTGCATCCCATTTTCATCAGACATTCTTTAGAGGAGTTAAACATTGGCTGCAAACAATCTGTCAATAACCTTGTGCTGTAAGCTGGTTTTGTCACTATGTTTGAGTTTTCAAACTCATGAGAATCCATCTTATACACCTCTTGCTGATTTATTCAAGTCCTCAAAGTTTTGGTGCGCAGTAGAGAAAAAACATTTTATTAATGCTTGCTAACATGGTACCAAGCAGTTAGAAGCAGTATAGTGCTACACATTCATTTAGCCAAAAACCATGTTGTTTTAATATCGAAGGATGGCTATTGGCTGCTGTGATTGGCTAAAACTTCACAGGGAGTCCCTCCTTTTCCCAAACGATACTGATGGGAGTCATTCCAGATTGATAATGTGTTGAACTTATGCTTCACGGATCACTCTGGAGTTAATCACTCAACTAATATTTGCATTTTCAAATCCTTGAGGGGCAAACTGTATGATGAAAATGTACTTGGATAACAATGGCAGCTGTAGAAGTTTGTTCTCTGCATTTGGCAAGTCCTTCAAAGCTGCTGCGGCAACCTGTTTTCTGTACGTGTTTAGGTTGATGGGGGAAAATGGAGCACCCATCCAGAAACACAGACAGTACAACTCCACATAAAAAGTTGCGGTACAGTCTGGGACTTGAAGGTGGCACTGTGACCTTCTTAAAGTAATGGTTTACATTTGTATATTTGTATTTCACTTTACAAGCTGGACAAGCCTCTCGAAACGCCACACTGTAGTCATTATTTACTCATTCATTCTTAGGCAAGATGAGTGAAGTGTCTTACCTGACGGCACAACAAGATGAAGTTAGGATGGAAATGCTGATCATCATGTTGATAGGCAAATGCTCGAATTACTGTGCCACTACTGCCCTGCCTACTTGCTTTTCATTTACTTTCAGACTGCCTAGAATCCATGATCTCAAAGTGCACATAAGGCCAAATATAGACTTATTTGAGATGCGAGAAATAGCTGAGATGTCATAAATTTCTTTTTCAAATAGAGGTTATTCATCTGCTTTATTTTTTGCTGATTCAAAGGAAAGAAAAAATCAGCCTGGTCAATATTAAAATCCTTTGCAGTCCTTTGGAGTTCTTGTGTCACTGTCTGGATTCTGCAAACAGACAACAATGGGACCTCATGAGAAAAGCTGATGCCACTTATTTTATTTCCCCATAGATTTTTATTGTTATCAAAAACATGAAGAATCGCTCTCATAAATCACACTGAGGCAGGAGTAGACAAAGTTCTCTATTATAAAGTACAGTTGTGATTCTGGCATTCTTTTGGCGAAGTGTATTATGCAAGTGCATTATCTAGACTTCATTAAAATGTAGTTTCACATATAACATGTCAAGAAAATGTACTGGAATCAAAGAATTTAAGCTTATCCTCTATAGACTGCACTCACGCACTTCTGGTTAGCTAAAATATGTACGTTTAACCAACTTCTTACCCAAGATCGTAGCTTAAAATCTAGAAGCCCGATTGTCATATTGATAAAGAGTGGGTCAAATGCAGAGATCAGTTTTGCAGACTACGGGTGCCTTCTCATATACCCAGGTATGTCTATGGCTCTGATATTGTTTGGTCCAAGTTTAGTTCCAGGTTTAGTCAAAATTTTGATGTGGAAATTTCTGTCACTACCAAATGTGACTGAAATATACAAAGTGGATAACGTTTTGCTCAAAGACACAAGGACAGAATGCACTTTAAAATGAACAATCCTTTAAAGTTGACCCAAATAATACAGTTTTGTTTCTTTCCTCCTAGAAATAGCTATTCTAAGCATCAACAACTAAAAATGAAAAACCTCCTTTACTTCATTGCTTATTTCCTTCAGTTTCTGCAAAAGGAAATTTGTTTTGTCACCAAAGAATTCTGAACTAGGAAATGTAAATTTGGTTTAAAAATATGCTTGTTTACCAAAGTTAAATTTATTCTCACCAAACTGCACTCACCAGTTGAAAGTTTTGAAGTAAACCTTTGCAGAAGAGATGAGCACTCTTCACTCACACATGGGTACACAGCAGACAGCATCTCCAAACCTCGTCTCACTCAGAGAAGATACAAATACAAAAATAGTGGGAGCGGGGGTCAATCATGGAGACTTACTCGGAGCAGTGGTTCAGGACAGGTGTCAAGAAATGTCCAGAAAATGTTTTGACTTTTGGAGGAGGAGGAGGTGAGCAGCGCTGGACTTTCTGACATTTTAGATTTAATGGTATTTTTTTCTTGATGCCCAGGTATTATAAAAACTATAAGAATGACAATTATATTTAATAAAACTATCACTTTATAATAACTACATTTTAATCTGCCTAAGTAAAGCATGAACAAACACTTAATTTATAATGAACAAATGGTTTATTAACTCAAACCTTTAATTACTTAATTAAAGGGAAGGCAAGGCAAGTTTATTGGTATAGCACAATTCATAATTCAAAGTCTGTTACAGAATAAAAAAGACATTAAAATCACAATACAAACAAATCAAAACATTAAAGGAGAAGAGTGCAGAATAAAAACCTTTCAGTCATATGCATATATCTAAACAGAACCATTTTGAGTCTGGATTTAAACATTGTCAAAGTATAGTCTTGACTCTAGGCACCAGCAGGAGGCCCGTCCCTGAGTGTAATATGGTTCATATGGCACTAACATGTTGGAGATGTACTTTGGTGCTAGGCCATGGAGAGACTTGTTCACAAGCAGAGCTGCTTTAAAGTCGGTTCTCTCTTTCTAAGGGGTTAGGAGTTAGGATAAGTATTTAGCTGGAATTATGAATTAAGTTTTTGTTCAGGCTTCATTAAGGCTTATTAAAGTATTATCAAACAATTTAAAACTTCTAATTTCTTTGCATCAGGTAGAATGTATATTACACGCTGTATTGTACTAAGTGCCCCTGTAAAATACCTCAGTTCTTATGGTGTACTAGCTGAAGGACTCCTTGCATCCTCTTCTGAGTTACTTTAAAGTTTTTTCTATAGCTTTTTAGAAATGAAGTTCATTTGCAAAAACAGATAAGTGCTATTTGAAAAAGTCATCAGAGGCTTGTAGTTTACTCTTAGTATAGTAATAGTTTAAAAAAAAAGAATTATTTTACAGCTATCAAAATATGATTCCTTCCCTTGATAAATCCACTATACATTATTGTCATTGATAATATCTCTAGACTATGGTAACAAAAAGAAAAAAAACAACAACAATTATTTGGCAATTTTTCAAAACGGCAATAATTGTTATTTCAATTGACCTTTTCAAATATACAGGAAGATGTAACAGATGTAACTGAAACAATTTGAATTTAGCCCCAAAACTCACCCAAAGTGTGTTTTATTTTTCGTTTGTCTAACTCGACACTTGTCTCTTTGAACCGATCAAAATCCTCAAGTCAGAACAAGAAAACGAATCATAAAACCAAAATGTGTGAGTGAACATCAGAGTGGCAGAGCACTGAGAGAGATGTGAAACTAGTGACACAAAAGATCAGGATCAGGGAGATAGGAAGGAGTAAAAATGTGTTATACTAAAAGGGGAGAGTGGGGAAATGTAATGCACATCTAAGGCTGGTTTAAAAGGAGAAAATCCTGCATCATTGAACAGCCATGAACATCCAAAATGCCCTGGTACAAGTTACAAGTGAGGCTGCGTTCATACTAGGGTTGAGTTGCCTGGCAAATCCAGAATGATATGTTTCTGTATTTTTTATACATATTGACATCAGGCTGGTCCCCACGTCCACTGTTGTGTCTCAGGCCCAGTCAGATGTAATTGTGCAATCAGATCATTTTTTTCAATGACATATGTGAAACTAAGGCGGTCGTTGGCCAGCTATGATTTACAAATAAAATCTATCTGACCTCAGATTAACAGAATTTAGTGTTTTGCCCATTGATTCTGTAGAAATCCCTGTGATTTTTTTTCTCCATTATTATTTCTTGTAAATCACACCCATTTGAAAATGGGGAGATTCACTGATGACTCACAACTTTGTAAAGTACTGAGGAAATGTCTGTTCTGGATCCCGACAATGGCTTGGGCAATATTGAGAAAAATGTATCCCTCATTTATTTATTTAGTTTTGCAATGACAATATTCAAAAAGTTAATGTTTATATATCAGACATTATTTTAATGTTTTCTTTTTGCGCTTTTTTATTATAAATGATGTACTCAATATGATAACATTACTTTCTAATAATATTTACATCATAATTTATTCTTTGACTGCTAGTTCACACTTTCCCTGGTTTGATCCCACTTTAGTCCTGTTGTAGACTTGGTTTGGTCCTAGTTTAGTTTAGTTTATTGGTTTATTTTAACACGGACCATGTGCAAACACATTAATCTCATAAAAGATGAGGGATGCTTTACACCAGATTTAGCTAAAGCTAGTTTCCATCTGCAGTCCCCAGGCAGGTAACAAACAATTAAAATACATCCAAGTATCCATCCATTTACAATCAAACCATGCATTCTCCTATTCTTTCATTTAAAAACATTACACTCCACAGATTCTAGTGTTAGTTTGGTAAAGATCTAGTCCAGATGAAGTTTTAGTACATGTTTAGTCCTATTTTTTACATGGTGATCACATTGTGAAAACTAAAATCTGTACAGACTAAATACATGAGGACCAGTTTTCTGTATGGGGACAAAAATCAAGTCCCCATGAAGTAAATCCTTAATCCTTAATAAATATTATTAGATCAACAAGTTCAGTTATGGGTTAAAATAGGTTAATTAATTATGGTTAAGGGTCAGTCCCCAAGAAGTGAATGTAAGTCAATATAATGTCCCTGAAAAGGACTGAAATGTGTGTGTGTGTACATGTAGGTGTGTGTGTTGGTGTGTCGGTGTGTGTGTGTGTCTTTGTGTGTGTATCTGTGTGTGTGTGTCTGCTGTGTGAACACTGCCTTAGAGCTTTTGTGTACAGGGGAATGTCTGACACAGAGATATATCACTCCAGTCACGAAAAAACTCCAGACTTGACTTGAATTTCAGTCTAGAGTATAAAGGTTTAAATTTAGAGACGCACTAGAAATTATTGTTTTACCTTGAAAGTTCCACACTATAGTATTCAATTTATATTGCAGCTATTCAATTATTTGTATTTTTGAGAGCTAAAAAAAACTTGAAAAACATGTATTTTTTATCATGACCATGGTAGCCTCTAAACAGATCTGATCTGTATCTCCATGGAGATACAGTAGATAGGTTTAATTGCATACTGTGGAACAATCCAGGCAAAGCAATAACATTTCCTTGGAGACAAACAGGTGGAAGGTCCTCTATCAGAAAAGTTACATAGTGCACCTTTAAAGCTGTGAGAATTCAGTGTCCACGTGTCCATGGTTGAACATTAGCAAGAAAAAAACTACGAAAAAACAGGCTGAACTCAGACTTTAACTGACTTATGTTTGATGTTAAATAAGGTTCCAGAATATGCCAGAAAGGTGCACTTATGTACAATCATCTTGTACTTGTACTATTCACAGGAGATACTTCAGTATGGCCGCTCATTTGAAGTGGAGAGAATACTGGCAGACGAGAGGTACCAGACGCTGAAGGTGAATAGAAAAAACACTTCAACCTTATTTCACTGTATAACACTTGAGCCGAGTGACCGTTACCGCTGTGCTCAAAGTGATGGCTGTCTGTAGGAGTGTGACAAAAGATTGATAACACATCAATTTTACTTCTGTGGGGTATTAGCTGCTAACACATAACATGTTTAGATCACCATGTTACCTTATATTCTTTTGAAAATGCTATATCTGCTGAAAAAAATTTATTAAGTTTAGTATTATAAGTTTCACTTTAGTTTTTGGCGCTCTGAGCCTCCTCTCCCTTAAGGGCGTCCTTCTGTGCTAAGTCACTCCCACTTCAGAGCACTATCACAACACAATCAGCACACATCCCGCCACTGAAACTTTTGCACATCACGTCTGGTTTGAGAAGTTGTTGTGTAGGGTTGTCATCATGTTTTTGTATACTTAAGGGGAATTGTCATGTGGGAGCATAGGTGACATAGGATTGTGGGTTGAGCATTGCACAGATTCTTACAGCTTGGCCCGGGAGAGATCTCTAAATTACTGAAGCACGCATGAATGGCATTTAAAATCTCCTCTGTCATGTTTTTGTTGAGGGAACAACGCTACAACATGGTAGGATATTGGTTAGGATGGTTAGGATATTCAGTTGCTTTTAAGTCTTTTCTACAGCCTGTGATTTTTAGAAATGAAGCGTTAATTTTCAAAACGGTGCCATTTGAAAAAAGTCATCAGAGCCTTGTAGATTACTCTTAGTATTGTAATATTATAATAAAGAATAATAACAGAAATGGTAGAAATGGTAGAAAGCTAAAAACACACACTTAATACCTCTCCTTAAGATATTCAGGCATCGTTTCAAGGAAAAACAAAATACTATTGATCACATTATGCACAAACCCTTTTGGACAACCCCCTCAGAGGAACATAACAGCTTCTTTGTCAAACAGAATACATTATATCTGTAAGGCAGACTCAGGGCTGCTTAAGACAGAATGAATGATGAAAGGGAAATATGCTGATCTGGGAATATGACAATACAACAATGATAATAAAATATAATGGTAATGATACTGCTGCTAATACATCAAATCACCACTGTCACTGTCATATTTATCCATTTGGCTTTTTATTTAGGATTTGCCTTAACTGTGTAACTTGGTTGGAGGGTTTGCCACCTGCTTGTCTCCATGGAGGTGGTATTGCTTTGTGGGAAAGTTCCACAGTGTGCAATTACATGTATCTATCTATATCTAAATGTATCAATCTACTGTGGAGCATCTAACCAGAAAAGTTACATATTGCACCTTTGAAGTGAAATAAACACCTATAATGATATATAAACAATCATATCTATAGTTTCAGAGTGAAGACAAATAAGAACTGTTGTCATAGCAATTAACAATTTTAAACTAAATATGATATCTTTTGAATGTTGTTGCAAATACCAGGAAGCTGAAACCCATGAATAGCTATACTGTAATGTAAACTTTGCTTGTAGATAGCAATAATAGGTGAAGGTCAAGGTAAAAATGTATTTCTATAGCACAGTTAAACACAGACAGTACTGTTAAACACACAAATGATAACACTAATAACTACTATGGCACTAGATAAAGTTTTGGACTCGATTTTTTCCTCTTCCTTCCAAAGCTCATTTACATATGGCCTCTTTTGAAGCACAGGATCTCACAGAGTTAGCATTTACCTCTCATGCCGAAGTGCTCCTGATGATTACCTCCTCCCCCTTTTGGTTTCCTCGCAGCTGTTCATGAGTGTGTTCGGAGTCGGACCTAAGACTGCAGACAAGTGGTACCGCCAAGGACTCCGCTCCCTCTCCCAAATCCTCGCTCATCCTGATATTCAGCTCAACCGGATGCAGCAAAATGGTAAGAAAAATACTTCAAAGCAATTTGCACCACTTCAGATATTATAAGACCCGAAACGTTCTGTCAAATCATTAGTGTTCTCTACAGGGACTCTGCAAGTGGTTTTGGTGCTGAAGTTGATCTTAAACGTACACTATATAACTTTTCTGGTGGAGGGTCTGCCATCTGCTTGTCTCCATGGAGATGCTATTGATTTACCCGGAATGCTCTTGAGAAATAGAAATGTATGCAGTGAAATAAATGCAACACAGATGAGTTTAATGCCATACTGTGGAAGATTCCAAGCAAAGATGGGGAGATCGGAGTTTTTCAGAGCGCTCAAGCCCCAAATGCCAAACAATACATGATTACTCGAACAGGCATAAAACTTTTTAAAAAGTTCAAGTTAAAAGTCAGTTTGACATAATATTCCCCCTTTAAGTTGTTTTCATACACACACATTAGATATATTGAATGAAATACCAAAGCTAAAATAACCAACAATTTTGCAAAACCTGAATAATACCTAATATAAGACCTTTAAATGTTAATAAAATGACATGTACACAGCAGGGAGTTACAATACAAAAACATAAGCTGAATGCAGTTGTGGTTTTAATAAAAATCAATAGATAGAGAGATCTTTCATCAATCAGGAGACAGAACAGACCATCAATCTTGTACCATTGAAGGTCATAGAAATACACTGGGGAGCGACTGGTTTGTCATACTGGAGGTATTGGTGCAGGAGAGGATGGAGTTTCTTCGTGTAACATGTCAGTATATTTAGTCTGCTGGCAACAACATGTTTTCAAATGACACAGATTGATAGTGTAAATGTAATGAATAATAAATGAGTTACTTGGAAAAAAAATGAGGACAGAATTAAAAACACAGGCGCAATATTTCATCTAGAGCTAGACCAATGGTATAGGTGAAGAGGAGGAGATGGAGAGGTTGAAGAGGCTGGTGGTTTTGCTGCTGTGGTGGAAACGGGACATGTAGTTGAAGAGGAAAAGAGAGGTAAGAACAAGACGTTAGGTTGCCTCCACACTTCTTCAATACTTTATGATATCTTCAAGTTCAGATGGACTTGACTGACAGATGGATTAGCCAATCAGGGACATGCATGGTCTGTCTGTATCAAAACAAATATGGCTGCAAGGAAAAAAGAAAGGAAAAAGCTGAGCGAAGCGGATAATCTCAGGTGATTTAAATTAGATGTTATTTGAAATGATGGGTGATCAGTTAGCTCCTTCATTTCTCATGCATCACTGAAAAAAAACAAATCTGATTGGATGATCATGTTTGGTTCTGGCTCGAGACACGACGGAGGGCGTGGGGACCAGACTGATATCTCTCTGTATAAAAAATACAGATATAACATTCTGAATTGGTCAGAAAAGAAGTCACGTATTCTTGGTCTAATTTAAACATAATAGCTGTGTTATGTGGTAATACCCTTAATACCATTACATTATCATATTACACAAATCATTTTATAAAGACTCCTGATTTTTTTTTTTTTTGGTTGTAGTCATATGAACCCAAAGTGCAGAGCTCATTCTGTCATGCAAAAAATGTTAGTTACCATGAAGTTCACTAGTTATTTTTGAACATGTTCACTTTAAACTAAAACACTACATACTACCTTAACAATTATCCATTAAAATTGTCTATTTACTGTAAGTCTGTCCATAAAACATGAATAACCTTTACACAACAGCTGAAAATAAATGATACAAATGTCTTTTTTTCAAATGTCTCCCTGTCACTATAAACCAGTGGTTCTTTTTAAGCAGTTTTAAATCACATTCATCTGATTATCCTCCGATCCAAGCGCGTACACTGCTTTGTGCTATCCAACAGGCCCATATCAGACACTACAATGATAAATTCCCCACAAACAACATTAGCACATAAATCTCAAATACTCTCTGGATATATTCACGCGTATCATTTTTCTGCTTGCTTACGACGCGGCAAAACTCCGTAATCCCAAAGCATTACGCACAGGTCTCCATTTATTTTGTAACTCTATCTGATAATGCTTCAAGTGACAGACATCTTCATCAAAAGCCCTTATAATCCATCACTCCGGGATCTGCTCAATGCGCCGCTGTGCCCAGAATTTATGAGCGATTTGACTGAGAAAATGTTTTTGAACCCTGATCTCTTGTCGGCATGTTGTAACTCTCTCCTCTCATTTGTTTTATCGAAACGGACAGACTTGTCATTAGGTTTACCGTGATTAATTGGGGGAGTTTGGAGCTTTTGGTCGCCTGTGAGAAGGAGGCAAAGGGAGACGTTTGAAATGGGCCTGTCAATCCATCCATCATAGTTTAGCCTACAGGAGCTGGACCAGTGGCGTCAGACTAAACAGATTTTTATGGTTGAGTTTAAAGTGATGACTCTTTGTTACTATATATTTGGATGGAAATAAATTTGATAAATGGTTAGTTTTGTTCACCGCTGTTCTGCTCTCAAAGCGCTTTCAATCAAAGAGCTATGTCTTTCCCTCTTTCCTTTCAGAATTAGAGTTATGGTCCTTGAAAAACTGAATTTCTTTCGAGATTAATAAAGTATATCTATGCTTCTATCTATCTATCTGAAGACGACATATTATCTGTTATGTGGTGAAAACTGTAATTATTATTGTTATTATAATATTGTAGCCACAGCTGCCCTGAGACAAACTGACAAAAGCAAGGCTCAGCTCTTCACTCAACACTCACACACATCGCATTTGTGCTAGGCAGTGTGGGTGAAGTGAGGACACAGCACCGGTTGCGCCCCACTGTGGCACCTAGTTTTCCCAGTGGTCGCCCTTCCAAGTAACATTTCTGAAAATTTTATTGCTCTGAGTAACCCAGTGATGAAGGAGAACCATTATATATGTTTAAAAAAGTATGTTTTGCTTAATATGTGTCCTTTAAGTAAAAACATAATTGCAATATCTGTTCAGCTCTTTTTTTCTTTTTTTTTTTTGCACTCTTTATAATGAGCCTGAACCATCACACACATTATATTAAATTGTAAGTGTTAGGTTTGATTTTATTATTCTTTCTGTACTTCTATTCCTCTGGTGTAGCTGTCTGCTCTTCTCCAGGTTTCCTTCATCATTCAGACCTCTCCAGGGGGGTGAGAGCTGATGAAGCCCGAGCTGTGGAGGCTTTGATAGTGGAGACCGTCCAAAGTGTGGCCCCGGATGCTGTGGTCACTCTGTCAGGAGGCTTCCGCAGGTACAGGTCTATGGCTATGCAGCAAATACACTGCTCACTAAAAGTAAAACAGACTCTGGAATTACGTCACATTTGAAAAAAAAAATGCCTCTAGTGTCTTACATTAAGCCATTTAGGGAAATCCAACAATATAAGCGATACTTGGCATGTTTTGCAATGTGTGTAATGTTCTCCCACAAACCAGAAGGTAGCATGTTTGAATCTCACTTATGTTTGGGATGCAATTACTTGTTGCATTTATGTTGCCTTGAGTAAAATCAACAGTAAAATCAAGAAAATAAATATTGAAATAAACATATTTATTTCAGATAGACATAAAACTGCATAACTGACACAAACAACAGAACAATATAGCTCTATATCGACTCTATAGGGGAAATGATTATAATATACAATAAGTAACTGTGTGGGCAGGTGTATTAGTGAAGCTGAGTGCATCCTCGGGCATTTCAATTTAACTGCATAATTTGAAATGACACAGGACGATGGCTGGCTGTTGTTCCCTGTATGTTTACATGTCCTTTATGTGATTATGATTATGATCCGTAAAGGGAGATAAGACACATTATATACAGTAAGTTACAGTGGGTCAGGATGTACTGTGAAAACTTTTCTGATGAATGGTCCCTCTACCTGCTTGTCTTCATAGAGATGTTATTAGATTGCCAAGATTGTTTCACAGTAGGGTAATTAAAATAACCATCTCCATGGAAACAACCCCGATGCTTCACCAGGCTGATAAGGTAAGATCTGAGAAGAGGCAATCCCGCTTACAGTAAGAATGCATGTTTTAAGGTATTGCAAGAAAAAAACAACAACACTGTAGTGGTTTATATGTATTTATTTATATTTTTATAGGAAACATAATTAAAAGCCAACTTTGTACAGTGTAACCTCAATATTGGTTCAACTTTATATTTAATAGTGACATTTCCTTAGTAATTCATATGAACACTCAACAGTTTAATGTATATGCTATGCTATGTAAATATGTACTCCTATGGGCAGATATGCATTAATCGCAATTAGAACTGCAATTAGACCATGGAGAAGGATTTAGACATTAACATGGTAAAACGTATGATTTATCAGCGATTCCAAAGTGCCCAATCCCCTTTGAGAGCTGTTGTATCTCTTAATGGTCCGCTATGGAGCACTTATTTTGCACATTACATAATCAAAATGATCAGACATCTTAATTGGACTCATGCAGAGCTATAATTGAAGGAGTCCATTATCTGTAAGCATGCCATTTACCTTTATGTGCTGGAAAAAGGGAATCCTCCAGGCATGGTTTTAGCCCAGCGGGGAGCATTTGATGGGCTATTAGACTAAAATAACTTGATATGCTTATGCTAAGATGCCAGCAGCAGCGCTAATAAACCGCTAATGCTCTTCACAGAGACAAGATCCTCTCAAGGAAGTCCCATCAAAAGTGGAATTTAATAATCACTTATTAGCTTGATGTTGCTCTCAGATAGTCCCTCTCAAAAGCTTGTGAAGTATCTTTAAATAGACCAAAAAATGTGGGAGGAAAATCTGGAAACTTTATCCATGTAAGAAGGCTAGAAAGTCCTCCAGTCTTCTAGTGCAGGGGGGTAAAGTATAGTGAAAACTGCCACTAAGTTAAAACTAAACAAGGAGCTAAATTGCAAAACATATTAACGTTGCAATATTGGCTAACATGCAGTATTGATATTGTAGCTAAAGAAATCTCTTGAGTGTTGGGTTTAGGGACAGAGTTATTTTTTAATGGTGAAGGATCGGAATATATAAATGGTTAAGGTTAGGTTTTGGGTAAGTTTAGGAGCAGTGTCATGTTACATTCAGGAAAATAGTTAAGATTAGGGTCAGGAATTTTTTTGGGATTATGTTAGCAGTAGCAAAAAAAAAAGAAAATTTGTCACCTACAACTTTATGTCAACTTACACAATAAAATAAAACCTAAACAGCCAAAAATATATAACTGTAGGCTTGTTCATAGCAACAGGAGCTAGCATGTTACCGTGACAACCAGAGCTACGTGATTACTTTCGTCCCTTCGGATCAGACTGTCTAGCACCAACCATCTCCCATTCACTTAGGTCTTTAATCTTATAGAAATTTAATTAAATTATTAAAATGGAAAAATGCTGTTTTTTGTTGAATAAATTAGGCCTTAATTAGGATTTTGTGTATTTCCTTGATTTGGTGCTGAAATTAAGATAAATATTCTTAATTCATATTACCTCGTTGTCTCTATGGTGATGCAGTACCTGTATTACTGTGATAAATATATATATGGTCCACCTAGTGAAGAGTCCACCATATAAACACATGGTGGACTCTTCACTAGGAAAAAAGTTACATAGTACACCTTTAAATTAAGTTTTTCTCTTTCAGTGTGCACCCGTCTCGCTTGCTCTCCCCCCACTCTCTCTCTCTTTTCATCCCTTCTTTAAATTAAGTGCAGAAGTAAAACCACGACATGTAAACAACTGGTGTGAACTTGGAGTGTGCGTGCCGAGAACCGTTCAATTATTCACTGGAGCTGCACAAAGCCCATGAAATATGCAGCTTATTTACAAACGTGTGGGCGACCGGCGACAGGGATAAATAATACAGAGGTGCGAAGAGTGGCTGCAAGTACGCACTTCTAATAATGGGTTTTGTGTTCAGAAAAAGGGAGGCAAAGTGTGGGCTCAAAGTGAACCGTCAAAGCAACGACCCAAACAAGAATCCTGTGAATATGTGAATGTGCTTGTATTATCTCAAAACTTGTAAAATCATGTATATTTTTGTGTTCCATCAGCCAATGGTTCTTAAATGGTGGCTCCTGGCTCAGCTATTGGTGACTCACATTTGACAACATTATGACTCTGCTCTCATCACCTTGACCAATTGTATTTGCATTTATATGACCAACATCAGACTGAAAACATCCAGAATGTCACAACTACAATATTCACAAGAACAGTACACAAACATGCATTTAAGCCTCCAGATATTTTTGCTACTATAGATATAAAACAAATGTAATCATTTGAGAGGGATAGTTAGGCTGCTGTAAATATACAAGCCCTGTGTCCAATAAAACTTGATATATTATATTATTTTCTAAATGTATGGGCTCTTGGGGGCCCTCTGCTGGCCTCGGGGCCCTAAGCAGCTGCTTAGTCTGTTTATAGGCTGGGCCGGCCCTGGCTACCAGATTGTGATGATGTCATACTCTCAACCACAACTTTTCTCTGTTGATAACATTGTACTTTGCCATGAAATATCCAAAAGGTAAATTCACAAATGTTGAACCTGCTCATTTCTATTATTGACAAGATCAAAGAACTCACTGCATTACAACAAGAATCTACATTTAAACAATATTAATTTTATTTGCCCCCCATTTTTGTATTAAATATTATTGGCCTATAGAATGTTGTGATGCCATCTGAAACCCAGCAATAAGCAGCTCTTGAGGTCAAAATATGTCCGTTGTGTGCTGTCTGTCCAATTAGAAAGCATTTTATTGTCCAATAATCAGGAATGTGTTAGCGTGCTAGTTGTTGTTAGCTTTACGGTCACAGCAAAACTGGACACTGGTCTCTGAGAGTTGTGAAAATCACTTATTGCAGTGAATAATGAGGATGCTTGGAATGCACAGGGTAAGTGAAGGGTAACGTTGGAGTTTGGACCACTACAAACCATTTAAAATGAACTAGGTTTTCACGTTTTTAAGAACATAAAAAATCTAGCACAGCATCTTTAAAAAGGCAAATTTTCCTTCTGAAACCGATTATCTTAAAATCCAAATCATTTGCTATGGATGAACAAAAGTACAAGGTGACATGATTTATTTACAGCAGACCTCTACATATTTTTAACAGAACTTGTTAGAAAAAAGTAACACCACAAATAACACCCTGTCTACTTATCCTTCTTGTAGCTAATCTTGACAGGACCCTCCTCTTTTTATAACAGTGCCAGACGCCATTGCTCCACATCTGTCACTCCTGTATCCTCCTCCTGTTATTCCTAAGGTTAAATACAGTTCTATAGCACCAACATAAACGCCTCGCACGTCCTGACACCCCGAGAGCGAGAGGCCGATAGAAGCAGCATTTCCTAATCTATTTTTAATCCCTCTCGTGAACGCGGCATTAAGACTTGTCACCCTTCTTCTGGCACAACTGTCCTTTCAGAGCGGCTAATGTCAACGGTATCGACAAATCCTGCTACGACTCCTCTTCTTTCAAATGCCTGACAGCGTGGGTTTACAAGTGCTGTGATTCTCAAGCTCTGGTGTGTGCACTGGAATGGGTGCAATATTTTAGTGATACATAATACTACTCAAAATATGACACTACTAACAGAAACACTCTTATACTCTTATCTAAATTTTACTTTTGATTGTCAGATTAATGGCGCTGTATCTGCTAAAAAAAAAAGGCTACTACTAACTACTTCATTTTAAATAGTTGACAGATCCAAATTTACTCCTCCCTTTGCTAACACATTCCTAGCATCCTACTGATTGGTCTCAATATGTTCAAAGTACTTTTCACAACTTTCAGAGACTCACCTTTACTACAGAATTGGTTTAGTGGTCAGATCCGCTGACCCACAGGTTGGCGGTGCGATTCCAGCTTCCACAAATGAGTGCTGTTTTTGTGTCCTTGGGCAACACACTTAATCCACCGCCCGTAGTGTCTGCGTACACTGTTGTATGAATGTGTGTGCGAATGGGTGAGTGGTTCCTTGATGTAAAGTGTTTTAAGTGCCTCGAAGGGGGAAAAGCGTTATGTAAAAATGATAACAACAACAACTAGCATGCTAACAACTCACCAACCTTACTTCTTGATTTGCGGATGATAAAAGCGTTTCATAATTAGTACACAACTGTCTAATTTTGACTTTAAGAGCTGCTTTAACAATATGGGGCTAACTTTACTTCATTATATCAAGTACTGCCCAGGTCAAATTATATTTTTAACCAAAGTTTATCATAATCTTGCTTTCTTTGTTGTCTTTTCTGTGTAATGGGGTTTGCTGTTGGTCAGCTGTGGTTGTTTTTAAATGTAAATGCTAATCTCCTACAAAGTTGCGGCATTTATCAGTTGACTTTGCAGTAATAAACCAATATTTCCTGTTTGTCCATTCAAGGCACGCTTTACACCGCACCTCAGTGATTTCCCGCAGAGAAGCATCAGGAGATCAGACTCGAGCCAACGGTTCAGAGCTGGTTGTGGTGAATGTGGAATTCTCAGATTAAAAGTCCAAAGCGCTCGTTCAGCAAATGGAGGACTGTGAGGCATATGTAAACAGCTCCACTACAGTATTTGATCAAAATGCTCATAAGTGCACTAACGGAAGCTTACTCAGAGAGAAACTTATATCACACTTATATCTCACATATAAGTATGAGAGAATGCAACAATATAATGGAATTGCAGTATTAAGATTTGTACATCAAGAAACGTTCTCTAGTCCAGGAAAAAATTCTTCATTTCACTATAAAGCTCTGTTAATCTTTGATGAGCATTTTGAGATCCAAAATTGTCTAATTTACCATTAAGTCTGAACTGTTTTCCAAACCACATGCTTTCAGTGACAGAGGATTGGCACTAAACCTTTTGATTGAAAAGACCGTCGATCAAAACATTTTAATCTCGATTCAGTTCAAATTTGACTGCACAGCTGTACGTTTTGTGACGTTTACTTAAAATGTATAGCGGAAAGTGTCTGCAAAATTGATTAAAGTGTGATATCCTTGATAAACTTCACCGCACAAATGATTTCTTGTCTATTTCATTAAGCCACAACATACCCGAACATGCTATACTCAGTCCATTCAAGTCACTCTCTCTCCTCTCCTGCTGCTTCTGTATGCGCCTCAGCCCTCCACCTCACTATCTCCACCACAGAAGCAGAACCACCAGCCTCCTCAGCCTCTCCATCTGCTCTCCTTCACCACCTCTTGTGTCTAGGCGCTAAGGGAAATCTGTCAACATCTCCGCTTGTATCTATCTCTCCCTTCATCACTAGCTCGCCTATCTGCTAGTACCAAAGTTTATATAACCACTAAACTTCTAATTGCATCCTTCTTTGTTGAAATAGCGAAAAGTGCAGGCTGCTTCTGGATGTTCTAAGCGTTTCTGCACAAGTATAAGTTCTGCGCCTCCTCTCCTGGTTCCCATTAGGAGCGCTAATGGCTTTTCTCTAATAGTATGTCATAGCTTTCTGACCTTTGAAGATTACCCACAATCCATTTCTGCCTCGGCTCCTTCCTCCTTTCATGTTGGCTGTCATTCACATGTTAGGTACAGCAGGGAGACATCAAACAGCTCGAACTGTGGTTGAGGCTTCTCTGATCTCGTATTGTCCAATTTTTATACGAGGAAAAATCGCCAACCATTTTTTTTGTAATGACCAGTATGATTTAGTTTTGTACAGCTCATTAAGGGTGCTCAATAACTCCACGGAAATGATATTGCTTTACCTGAAATGTTCCACAGTATAGCATTAAACCTATATATCTTGCATTTATTCTTTACTGATGTTATTTCATTGCTAACATATGGCAAAATAATAATAATGCACTGGTCTTATGCAACACTTTTCCTTATACTCAAAGTGGGTATATGTTTTTTTTTGCACTTCTTTCCTTTACCATTACCAACTATTACCAATCACTCAGGTAAAGTGGGTGGAGTGTCTTGCCCAAAAACACAAAGACAGTATAAACACAAACGATAATGAAATATTGATTCATACAAATAATAAGAATAACATAATACAACATCTTGAATATCACATATCTTGTTTTCCTGATAATTATGGTTCAGTTAACTGGAAAAAAAAGGAATAGTCTCAAATGTTATTCCCCTGCGCTGCGTTTTTAATAGCTCTGTCTGCATCTTTGTTTCTTCATCAGTTAAACGCGGCGAGTACAAGAAGATAATTTTCATATTTTTTGAAAGCGGTGGCTGATAATGTGTTTTTATCTCTAGGGGGAAAGAGTTTGGGCACGATGTGGACTTTATTGTGACAACAGCGGAGGCGGGTGGAGAGAGCCTTCTTCTGCCTCTGATAATGGAGAGATTACAGGAGCAGGTGAGGGAGCTGCTAATGCTTTAACACTCAGGGAGCCTCACATCTCACAACCGAATCTTTTATCACATCTGCTGCAACAAGTACGGACGGTATTAGCAACAGAAAATAGGGAATGTTTGTGTTTTTAATTGCAAACATTTTCTGATTAATAGCTGTGGGACAAGATCGCGTGTCACAGTATCTCACAAACAAAATTATCATAGGATTGTACATATATTAGAAGAAATTATTTTATTACTTTGGCATTTGGATTGGACAAAAAGGGTTTAGTGTGACTTACATCTTTAATAGTTCCAAAAAAAGACAGTACTAGAATGGTAACAAAAATATAAAATAAAAAAATAAGAGGCCAAAATTGAAAAAAGTTCTGGTTAGATTGCTGCTGGACTATCTGATGGGAGGAGCTAACTACACTGAAACTAACACACCTATTTCTGCTAGCTAAGCCTGTTAAACTGTACGTGTGAACTGTGCCAGCGTCATTTCTTACATAATTGTTCAGGCCTCTAATGGAGCTCATCATACCTCGACGACTGAAGGATTATACAAACATTAAAAAATAATGTTAAAATCTTGTCTCGTTCTCATGTACCCAGTCTCGTAACTCGTCTTGTCTTTTGGAAATTATGTCTCGCCCCATCCCGACTGATGCAGCTCAAGCTGGACAAAAGGGCAGCACTTGCTCTGTGTGTTTCATTAGTCTGTTCAAAATGTAATGTGAGTGTATACTTACTGACTACTAGTTCTAAATAACAATAAATAACACATCGAATATTGTTTTTATTATTTTTATTTTTAGCTACAAATGTGCAATCCTTCTGGCCCAGTAATCGTTCAGATAATTCAAAACGGCATCAGTGACGTATACAAAGATGTGTTTTCTATGTATTTTCAATCCAAGTGCTCAACATATGGAGAATGGTAGCTAGTGCTGCACTGTGGCCCCTGATGCAATGCGTCCAAATAAAAGCATCTCCTTCTCTATTTATGAGTGAATATTTCAGACTTAAAACCTGGCTTCACTCCTGGGGCAAGAGATTGAGACTCCTGTGAACCTGTGGGAGCCAAACATAGATTTAAATGTACTCCTCAACGAAATGGTTCTGCAGTTGCAGGTACAGGTCTGTTATTTATTATAAGTGCTCCACAAGAGTTACAGAGGTCAGAAACTTTTCAGACACTCTCACCTCAGCTCACTTTATTATTTACATGCAGGACAAAAATGTATTAGTCATCAGTTTAAAAAATCAACCAGTAGGGGTTCATAATAAGTTACATTGGCTCTGTTGAAAAGGAGACAAAGCCTGTATTTTTTATGTGCACTGCAATGCAATACTGTTTATTATATTGGCTCTGTTACAATGTCCTGGGTTCAATGCTACATAGACCCTCCTCGACTGTATGATGATAGACCATGCAGCCTGCACCGATTTCTGTTCTCATCAGGCTGAGGGGGGCTAGGATGGATCTAAGGTAAGTCCAAAGCTGGGCTAGGCCAAATGCAATATATTACTTAACATTAAGGTTGCACCATTTGGTTGGCGGTGCAATTCCAGCTCCCACAGATGAAGTGTTGTTGTGTCCTTGGACCAGACACTTAACCCACCCTGCCCCCAGCATACACTGGTATTTGAATGCGTGTTTGTGTGTGTGTGGATGGGTTTCTTGATGTAAAGCACTTTGAGTTCCTTGACAGTGGAAAAGCACTATATAAAAATGTGACCATTTACAATTTATGCTTTGATAAAGAAAGTTCACATTTCACGTCCAGGAGAATGGACAAAAAAACTGAAAAATGAACTGACACACAAGAATCACATTTCAGAACATGTTTATACAGCTCTAAACTACAAAGCTATGGTATTTTGCAGCCTTTGCTATGTTTGAGTACTGTCAAATAGCCAGTTGTGCCCATTTAAATTGCGATTTTGATTTGATCGTGGGTTAATCTTTCTGCCGTACTTAACATACTCAACATTTCTGCTCATATGTAAGTAAGTAAAGGTCTATGAATCTAATGGTCTATCTGTCTATATTCAACAGCTTCTATAATCGCATAAACATTGCATTTGTACTCATATCTGTGTATCTGTACTACTTGCTGATACTATCCATGGACTTCTCTGCACATGATAACATGCCCTTTAACACAAAACCTAATCTACACGACTCCATTTACAAAGTGTGGGCCAGAATCCTGATAAACCCCATTGTTATCCACAGGGACTATATTTAGATAATGGAGCTTTGGTGAGTGGGTCCCGCTGGCATCGCTCACAGCCGTATCTTCAGAGCCTGAATACAGCACACAGGGCTGCTACCTCTGATTTATACCACTCTAAAGGGAAAGATTTGGAAAAAAGACCACAATTCAAAGACTTACTTAGACTTTTAGTATGGCTTTCAAGGGCCAGTGCCTTCACCAAAAGCATTAAACAGGGAGTATTATGCAAATGGACTTTTTTTTAGCTTTCTAACATGTTATAATGTAGTTCCCTCAAACATGTCTGAAGAGGGTTTATATGCCAGACTTGGACCTCTGTAACTCAGTAATGTGGCAATTTCTTTCGGGTCCTATTCAAACCGTCCTTACAGTTCGCTGAATCTGTCCAAGACTCAGCCACAAGCCGACTCATCCATACTGCCAACAATTTTACATATATATACATACACAGGATACAAAACAATACACTTCACAAACCTGATGCGATGTGCAGATGCAGATGTTCCAGTAGTTTAGTGGGATACATCCTGATTGTGTTGTGAAAAGGGAGTGACTTAGCATGGGGAGCAAAAGTAAGGGAGACTCAGAGCATCAGAAACTGAAACTTACACGTTTACACGTTGTTTTTGGTGAATATAGCATTTTCAAAACAATAAAACATTAAAAAAAGTAAAATCTAAACAGTCATTGGGTTTTTTTATGAAGGAAATCTGATACAGTAACTACAGTCACAACTTGTCAGAGGTAAAGGGCCTCTTTCATCGTAAATAGCTATTTAAATTAATTACAAAATATTGTGGCTAACTTAGACAAATATATTTAAGTTTAATCCCTGCAATATGACATGAATTGGTCTTAGATGATGACTGATTCTCATATGAATAATTATGAACTGGCAGTTAGTTCATAATCATTAAAATATCAGCGCAACCATGCCTAGCCAGGGCCCAGAGGAAACACGGCATAGTGCACCTTTAAATGCCATGTACTGACCAGTACACACAGCAATAAAACATCCACAGATGTATTCAACATATAAGATGTATTCAAATTAAATGCACAGTGCTTTGTTGTACGTGGCTTAATTACTAGTGCTACTCAAATGTTGACAGTTATTTGAAGCTAATATCACAGTAATATAAATATCAACGCTCCAGAGAAGTGTCTAATTAAAATAGAACGTAAACATTTAATTAGTCACAACAACAGTCGCTCCTTAATGACTGATCTATTTGTTCTCGCTTTGCTTCTTTAAGCTCAGAGGATTTATTTGGAGTTGTGCTTTAACAAATGACAAAGTGCTATTGTTGGCAACTAAATAGATGCATTAAAAAACACAAGACTCTGTAGCCTTGTCGATAGTCTTTCAAGCATCTTGTAACTCTTAACCTGAGGAACTTAAGAGAGAGTACAATGTTCACATTTACTTTAAATAAGTTCATGAAAGGGCACTACATAAATACATTGTAGTTACAATTACTTTGTTACTATTTGAAGTTGCAATTGTTGTTTTACTTTTAACCAGATTTGTTTCCAAATAAAAACATATAGTCCACACTTTAATTTATGTTGTTGCATCCTCTGCTTGTGTTTTCTGTATTCAAAAATCAGGACAGGATTGTTACTATGAATTATACTAATCATGTAATATAGTTAAACAACCTAAGAAGCATTTCATTTTTTTCATTTAATTTGTTTTTATTTATACAGGCTTTTTCGTGAGCGCCCAACAAATAGCTGCATAGGTCCATTTAAAAACATTAAAAAAAGGTGTAGGTGTGATTATACATGTTTATCAGCAGATTATAAAAGTGCATTTGTGGCAACAATGTATCCAGTTTTGTCCTTGAAATGTATTCTATTTTTGGGAAGCAAAATAACCAAAACCTTTTTTCTCCTTTCAGTTCTAGTGCAGCAATCATGAGATCCTGGGTTTCAGTGCAATAGAAAATTTGGACCATTACCACAACAAGCCCTCAGATAACAACTTAAATAGGAAAAGTAATATAACAGAAACCCATGAATAGCACTATTCACCTTATTCAGTAAGTTGCTAGAGGTGCTGCCATAAACCCTCTTTCCGGTTGTACGTTCTGACATAGAGTTACCAATCTCAACAGTAAAATAAGTTAAATACAAAATACAAAGCCATTTTAAAGCCTCACAGAGAAAAGGTGCATTGTTGACTTCATGGTGCATTGAACAGTTTACACAAATTAATCTAATCTATATCATATTTTAGCAGACTTTTCAGACTAAGGCTTTTCTCTAGATCTCCATTGAAATGAATGGGATTCCCACTTAACTGAAAGTGACTACAAAACGTAGCAGTCAGAAATAAAACTGGGTGGAATAAGGTCGATAGATTTCAACATTGGCATTGCATAGTTTTTTATATTGGAAGCCTTTTCTGAATGGTTAAAAAATTCAAACAGATTACAGTCATGAGTGGTACCTGCATAAGCACATGGCCTGATAAGACCTTAGAACTAATTTTCACATATGTCTCACCTTTGTCCTTCCATTTGAATGAGGGATTATTTAAAGTACCAGTGCCGTGTGTGAATGTAGACTATAAGGGGTGGTAATAGCTGTCAGACGGTGCATTAAGGCTTTGGGGCAGGTGTTAAACAGGTTTTAGGACATCCTCTTTCTTCAGGACAGGGACAGAACAGGCCTATACTCCTCTGGGACAGGAGACCGCACAGGAGTGATTAAATGTACGGAGCTGAGGTCGGATCCAAATGTTGTAACCTTGTCATCTGCCGGGGCGTCCCTCTGGGTTTGGTGGTTATCTTTGGTAAAGGAAGGAGGAAAGAAAGGGGTCACAGTTTGAATAGTTGTAGTTACTAAAAGCAGTTTCATTTTAGTTTCATTACTTTTTTCTTTTTTTTTTTTTTGGAGTACATCATTTTTTGAAAGCATTGATGCCTCATAGTAAGTATTTTCATCACTATTTTATGCTTTTGTGTTACAGAGCTGTTGAACTACATGAAGTACTTTCTGTTAAACTAACTAAAGTTGACTGAGGTGTCTTGCTTAAAGGTACACCAAGCAGGCACGAGAAAGATTCAAACTGTCAACTTTTAAGACATCTGCTGTACCACCATGATTTTTCTTGTATATTTTTTTCACTTGGTCAAATTTGCAGTTCCATTTAGGGCTGAGTAAAAAAATCTGTTGGAATTCAGGGAAAAAATGGCTGTTTTAAATGTTTTTTGACTTGCTTCTGTTTCTTAATTTTTTGCATTTGGTTGTTTAAAATCAAAATTCAATCTACCTTTTTTCCCCCATGATTTTAAATATAAATGAACTAGTTTTTCACATTTTAAGGACAGTAAAAATCAGGTAAAGGACCTTTAAAATCAAGCTTCAATCTACCTTAACAATACTGACCTATCACCAGTTTTTTCCTTGATTTTAAACCAGATTTCTATTGTCCTTAAAACATGAAAAACTAGTTAATTTACATTTTTTTGCAGTGGTCCAAACATATTCGTCAGTTTCCTGACACATTCCTGATTTCTTTTGACTTTCCCATGATGTTACACAAAGAAGCAGTGTGTTTCAGGTGTGTACTTTTTATATGGGAGCCCCTTAAAGATATAGATCTGGGAAAAAGCGCTGTTTATATATCAAACGCATTATTATTACAATTATAGTGATGATAAAAAGTGGACAGAAGATGCATTACACAACACAGACCAAACACTGGCATATACATTACTCTTATGGGGGACACACAAGGCCTCAGTGATTAACCGCAGAGAGCTAAATGTTGTAACCTTGTCATCTGCCCGGGCTTCCCATGGGCTTTTGTGTCTTCACTCAAGCCTAATATCACAAGCACACCTCTTTTATAGAGCCGGCAGGGAGTTAAAAATACATCTATCTCACAACGTCCTTGTAAAAATGATGATTTCTCCTCCTCCCTCTCCACACTGCTCACAGTCTGAAAGCATAACTGCAGGGCAAAGGGAAGGTCAGGCTCAAGCTACACAGGCAGACGGATAGGCCCTGGTAATAGTAACAGACAAGCTCCACTACATCAATCATCTGCTATGGACTAAGCTCATTTTGAGTGTATGAGGAACTCTCTTTATGAACTTGTAGTCTCAGTCTTTTTACTTTTACTCAAAATGTAGTCAAATTTGTATATTTTGTGCTTTAGTTTTCATTAGAGGAATCAGATATAAAAAAGCTATAGTAATAATAAAAAAGCTACAGTAATAATAATAAAAATATACTAAAATGTGTTTATTGCGCTCAAAAACAAATAAAAACCTGAAGGCAGTTCCAAAAACCTGGCTTATACTTGGCCTAGAGGAGGACCTCCTGTTTATTTCCATGGAAATGTTGTTCCTCTGGCTATAATATTCCACAGTACGGCATAAAATGTAACCATCTCCAGAGAATGTTCCAAAGTATTCATATTTCTGTGGCATCATACTGGTGATGTGCCTCCTCTAGAAAGTTACATAATGCACCTTTAAAAGTACAGTATGTAAAATTTCTGGTTGATGTTTATGCCACCTGCTTTGCCTGAAACGTTTCAAAGTATGGCATTAAAATGATCACCTACCTGAAAAGTTAAAGATCTATCAAGTTCAACATTTTCAGCATTGAAAAAGTTCAAATCTGATGTTGTAGCAGAAAGGTGGCAGCCCATCCATCACACGTGGTCTAAGTAGTGTATAAGTGACTGCAAAACCCGGTGTGCATGGGCTTCGTTATAATGAGATTGATTTGAGCATTATTGTCCTGTCAATGTGGTTAGGGATACCGGAGATTTCCCTTACTTGAATAAGATGAGTCAGACTGAACCTGTAGACCAGCGCTGGGTTTTATTGCATTCAGAAAGAATCACAAATATAAACCACAAAGCTCATATGAATAGTATCAGATAATGTGGTTACATGGATGGATATAAAGAAAATGAGATTGCATGTTTCTCCTTGTGTCTAGGTGAGATTCCCCTCTTTTACCAGTAGATGGCAGATGTGAAAACTGTTCCTCCTCCCCTCACCTGGCCTTTGTTCATGCTCACCTGGTCAGACAGCAGTCATATAGATAGCATCTAGTGGTGGTATTTGAGAATACAACAGGGGACAATCTAATTACAGAGGGTACCTTTAACCTTAAATGAGTCATGAGGAAGGAAGGAAGGAAGCATTTAGACTTGCAGAGAGCTAATTTCCCAATGGGGGCAGTAAAGTATACCTTAACTTTGATCAGTATTTCATGCTAATATTAGATCCTCAGATGGATGTTGTTCATAATCATGCTAGTGGACAGTACTTTAAACTTTCATTCCACCACACTAAAACAAAAATTCTAGTCCTAGAGCATGGCCACTGCAGACCTCCATGTACAACCCCATCCCCTCTTCATTTCAGGTAATGGCCTGTGCATCTGTGGCTCTGGCTTATTAATATTTTCTCCCGTGGCATTAGTTTAGAATATGTCCACACGGGCCTAAATAACACTATCCTTCCTGACCCACATACTCTCACCCGCGCCATGCTCTGGGGAATTTTCATTTGAGATTAGACAGTCTTTAAGTGCTTTTATGGCGTCACTCTGGCCTCATTATCGGAGTGGGCACTGTCACTGCCTCCAGCTAAGCTCATAAGCTGACTCAAGGATCTCCCCTCCAACTTACCTTATTACGAGGAGGTTAGCGCTTATCTGGCAGAGCAGGGGCCTAGTGCCGGGCAGAGCGGGGAACTTTTGCATGTGATTTCCAAATATGAGCTACTACTACTGACTGTAATTAAACTTGCATTACCTGAAGACTCAGAGTAAAAACATTTCACAGTGAGCATTTCTTGGTTTTATAAATATTCCAGACACTGTATAACAACCTACAATATTCAGCAAAGGTTTTTTTTACACTACAGAAATGGTGATTATGCTTTAAAAACATTAATTTATGCATTATTGAGGCTTAAATCCCCTTCTGAACATGCTTTTGGCCACCTTGTCATAAGTATCGTGATCTTAATTTGACTGCAGAATGAGTCCAGTGATGTATTATTGGTTTAAAAAGTATTTTTAGCTATGATGCAACAAAACTGGCAAAACATGAACAGATGTTATGTTTGATGAATTAAACCAAAAATGTCATTGTTTTGTTGCCCACTATATTTTTGGTGCCAGAATAACTAAAGATTTAAGACTTATTACTTATGCTAATGTTGGTGCTAACTGCTACGTCAGTAAACTATTCAAAATGCTTCTACACATGGTAATGTTTTTTAATGAGGCTATGGTGTTACTAACTGTGGTTGCGTGGTTGTCAGTCGCCAAAAGAGCCCTGGTGTTTTTATCAGTGTTATTCGGCGATACAAAAAAACCAACTAATGTGCTTACAATGATCAACAATAATAATTAGCAAAGTATCCAGTGTGGTGCATGAGAGGAATGTGCTACTCTCTCCCAAAATGGCCTCCACCTATGACTATAATTAATGGTAGTGGGCTGGTGATTAGTTTGAGCCTTCTGCAGTTTGTCAGTCAAACTTTCTCCCACCTCTACTTTCCTGGGGCCCTTTGGGAAGGAGCTGCCCCCCTTTTCTCCTTCCCCAAGTATTACCATCTTCATCGGTCTTGCTTTGCCTAAAATATCCCACAGTATAACATTAAACTTATATATCTCCATGGAGTGAGCAGGAAGTGCTACCGGGCTAAATTACATATTGTTCCAAGGCATTTTTGAGTCAGTATGACACATACCATGGAACATTTTAGGCACAGCAACAGCATCTTCAAGAGACAAGCAAACACCTAGCGCAAAAGAGATGTAGTCCACCTTTTAATGATGACTTCTGAAGTTTACAAACTCTCCTAATTGGTACGGTCAAGCTAGAACACCGTATTAATGTAGCGTATAGTGACCCAATAACATTAGTGACTATTCTGTTATTCCCAAACAAGAATATATGAATACTACTTTTGCTATTACCACGAGTTTTCTCACCTGCTTCTCTGTGTATGCTGTACTGGAAAAGTATATAGCAGTTAAAGGGCCCATATTATGCCATTTTCTGATTTTATTTGGAGATGTAGACATACTAATAATAAAGGGTTTCTCAAACATGTGTGAAATGAATGAAATAAAACACAACTCCAGGTATGTTTGTTGATGAGGTAACAACATTCTAACATGGCTTAAAGCTCAGAAGCAATTTTGCGTAATATAAAACCTTTAAGAGTTTTTTCCCAGCCATTTTGTACACTTTTATATATTGTTTTGGCTAACGCATCCCTATGGACATTTTGATAGCTAACATATATGGTGAATTCTACTAACACTGTTCAGTTTATAATGCTCCATTTCTTTATGAAACCACTCACAGTTTATTTCTGTAAGAAGGCTGTACTTTGTGTAGTCACTCGCTCACTTAGTTTCGCAGCTCTCTACACTTCTATCTCCTGCTCTCTTCAACAGCCCTGTGGCGTTTTGGCTCCGATTTTCATTACCTAAGAAGTGCTGCCATTTACCAGTAACAGGCTTTGGAGCTGTGGACAAGTCTCTATTGAAAAGTACACTTTGTCAAGCTGTTTTCAGTGTGTTGAAATGGGAACGGTGACAAGTTGGCTTCTAAGATAGGTGCGAGTGCTTTTACCAGGCTCAGCCACGACAGTAGAAGTTTTAATGCGAGTACATGTGCCTGAAGTGTAGCAGTTTTTCACACTCAGCTTTAGGTAGCCACCATCCAGTCAAGAGTAGACATTCACTTTGGTCGATCGAAAATGTAGTCATTGATTTAAACAGTTTATAAGTTCCTGTATTGACATAACATACATATCTTCAGACATCTTTCATAGTATTATTTTGGAAAATTTCAATTGACATTTGAACAGGCCATAGCTGTAGGGTGAAAACACAAAGCCTACAGGGCTGCTCAATATGGTGATAGAAATTGGATCGTGTCGAGGCAATAGAAAAATACAAAGTATAAATAATTTAAAAAAAAGAAAAATACAGGAACCATGATCAAATCCAAATTATGATCTGGCTCCAAGAAATTCATGATTTTCTTTCTTCTTTTTTGCTATATCGACCGCCCCCCACCTAGTACTGGTCACTTAAAGGAGACATATCATGCAAAATTGCTTTTGTGAGCTTTCGTCCATGTTTCTTCAACAAAAACATACATGGAGTTGTATTTTATTTTCATTCATGCTTTCATTAATTCTGTTTGCAAGGTTGTTTTTGTCTTAGCACTCAGAAATCACTCTTCTTGTTGTTACGTATTCCACCGGAAATCCATTCAGTCTCCAGCACTGTTTTTAAGTCCATAAACCTCCACTGGACTAGTTCAGAGCATTTCTTTATTCAAATTTAGCTCACCACAACACATGGGTATATTAGCATGAGCCCATTGCTAAAAGACTTGTTTTTCATGATTCACTGCTATTGCTGTCAGCAGAGGAAGCTCTAATGCAAATCTAATTGCTTGCGGTGTATGTTTGCCAAATGTTGGCATTATTTTAAGCTCTAAAATCATGTTTAAAAGCCATGTTTCACTTTAAATGTAATCGCCTAGTTTAACAATAACAATGAAAAGTTAACCTGTTACTTATTTGGAACATAATATATCATAGAGACTAGGGAGCCATTTTGGATTTATTTCAAACTAATTTTAATTGTAGGATCTGACAACTCAAAGTGAGGAGCTCAATGTGCACTAACTTGAGAGTAATTATATTTTAAAGAATTAAACTTGTAGAAACATACGTGTTTCTATTGTGAAAGATACTTTCTTCTTTTCCAGTGTTAGCAGCAAAGAACCTCAAATGTAAAAGTAATTAGTCTGACACGGTTTCAAGTAGTGCAGAAATCAGTCGGAGGGGGTGCCACTTGTTAAACATGTGTTGGGAGAACACGGCAGCTGTGAGCCTGTCTGTCTGTGTCTGTCTGTGTCCAAGGGAGAGTGGATCACAGATGGGTGTGATAGGGCTGCTCTAGATCAATACATGTACCACACAAAAGCTCCTCTTATATCACTGCATTACGTGATTTTCTAACTGTTAAAGAAGAATGTAGCTTGTCCCTAGCTCTCACAAACCCTTTGGCACATTCCTAGTACTCACAGGCATGGATTTTCAGACATGTGCACAGCTTTACAACAGCTTCAGACAGAAGTAAAGCAGGGTGGGCAGTCAATATGCAGTTTCACGTTTGACTGGAAATGTAATACAATTATAATCTTACCATTAGGCCTTCTCTGTAATTTACCATTGTGGGACAAATAAAGGTTTATCTTATCTTATATTTTCCATATTGCGATGGTGTGACTACATTAAAATGTTTATTCTTAGTTACAAACACATTGTGATGACCAAGTTTTTTAATTTGCTATTTTGGTTCTCAAGATGAATATCTAGAATGTGCTTCGCATTGGTCTGCCATTTGTTTTTCCCAATCCTACAACTAAATCCAGTTGGTTAAAACCTCAAAGGAGTAAACAGTGCTAATGCAGCTTCTGCAGCTCAGTCAGTGAATTCTGGAGGTTCTGAACTTTCATATGAGACATGGCCCGTCCATTATTGACAGTGAGAAAACATGTCCTCAATTTGAAAAATTAAAGCAATGACAAGTTGGCAACCCAGGTCCAGTTATGATTCTAGTAGTGATGTCGCAACACAAACATTTCACACTCTTAAGTATAGGTACTTGTTCAACAGGGCATGTAGTTTTGATACTAGTTTTAGTATCAATTAGCATCTAATTTTTGCTACTTTGGACAACTCTAGATTGCAATACCTTTTTATACAAGTAAGAACACAGGATACATACTCCCCTAGCTACATTACATTGATACTGTGTTTGAACCTGATCCTTCAGTGCACTGCCTGTTTGTGTATGCTACAGATCAGTCTCCCTCACAAAATGACGGCTTGTTTTTTTCTGCCTGTCAAAACCCCACTCTTCTCTCTCTGACAGCTCTGGCCTCTTTTCCTGGAAAGGCACAGATTATGAATAAATCATGCCTCTGATATTAAAAGCCACAGAAAACACCGCTATCAACTGTCTTTTTAATCTCCCCCCAGGGTCTGCTGCTGTTTCAGGCCTACAACCCCTCCACATTCGACCTGCAGAAGGTCCCCTGTCGCCGGTACGAAGCCATGGACTTTTTCGCCAAGTGCTTCCTGATCCTGAAGCTAGAGGGCAGCAGAGTGCAGGGGGGAGTGCAGGGGGATAGAGGATGGAGGGCAGTGCGAGTGGACCTGGTGGCTCCTCCAATTGAACACTTTGCCTTCACTCAGCTGGGTTGGACTGGCTCACGGGTAAGAGACTCTAATTAAAGATGACATATGATGACACTCTGCCAAATACTTAATATATTAAAACTATTGCATGAGTAGATCATAATTTTACCTTTTGGTAATTATATAACGCCATAGAATAGAACTGATCGGCCCCACCTCTTCATAGTGGCTTTGCAATGTAGCAACCCGTGGATTGTCATTTACTTGTAATTTCCCCTAAAAGTGCATTTACTTAACTGGGTCTGCCACCAGGTCAGATCTGGAAAGAGGCTTGTCAGCTCACAGGAAGGATGCATTTTTTAGCAATACAAATGCATGTAATTGAATAAATACAATATAGATAAGTTTAATGCCATACCATGGAACATTTCAGACAAACCAGTAACCTTCATAGAGACACACAAGAAGCAGAATCCCAACCAGACATTTCATAGATTCATAAAGCACTGTGAGTCGCCACCATATATTACTTTGTAGTAAAATTATCCCCCCAAAAATATTTTTAATGTACGATATGGTTAAAAAACACAAATGGCAATAAATAAATACCATTTAAGTAGTTTATTTGTATCCATAATGAGTCCTAGAAGTTATTTATTCAGCTCTCTAAAGCTCAAATCTAATCATGGAACAGGAAGAACAGCAAAACTTCCGGACTAGTACTAAGAAAAAGTACCCAAATTGACTCCCGAAAATATACATAAAGATATATTGAATGATAAGTTGATTATTTAGTATAACAGGGCTAGTCAGCTCTATACTTGATGTTGTATCATTCATAAATGTGGCCATGATGGCAGTAGTAGAAACTGATACCAAGTGTCTGTGCTGTCACATGACATTCACCTCTCAGCACTGAGTGAAAGCTTTTAACAGTGAAACGTGAAAATGAAAGTAAACCTGACTGCACATTCAGCTCATCTTTCTGCCCAGTCTAATGTGTTCTCTTTACTGTTCACACCTTTGGATGTCATGTTTGAGTGGCACAATTTCAAATTATTACTTTTAGCAGATAGAGTAGATGATTTAATCTTTTATTCAAATCAATTGACATGTGAGTACTGATGCCACAATGACAAATCACAATATCAAATCAAACAATTGTTGCTGTTATTCGATTATTTGCAGGTACTGACACCACAGCAAAATAACAGTGAAATCCTTCATTTAGTTTTATGTAACCTGTTTTATAAAAGCATAGTTTCTGAATGATAAACCAATGGTAATATGGCAAAAAAAAAGTCACAAAAAACAAAACACATTTTTGCATGAATTTTAACTTAAAATTCTGAAACTTATATAGTTTTTAGTTCTATTCTGACCTGCATAATTACAATAATGAATTAACCAATTACTATTGACAACCCTACTTGTACCTACCTGTAATTTTGAATGAAATAGAACCTTTCAAATTCAATTGTTTTGTTCATGATTTTCACAGTGATTTTCAAATGCAATAAACAGCATGTGTGGCTTAAACAAATGATTTGGACATGACTAAAATCACTCAAAGTGGGTTATTATTGTATCAAAAAATAGTGCTTCCCCAAAGTAACAACTGGAGCACCTTGAGCCAGGCCTGAAAGTCACAACGAAGACTCATATAATAAAATATCAGTAATGTCTCGTGAAAAACTTTGCAACCTTGACATAAATAGTGGTAGTTCTCCACAGGAAATGCTTTTAAGCTTCACCATTTCCTTTCAAGGCCATAAAAGTCAAATAAATCAGGCGTATTTGATTTCGCTCCATTGATTCTTTGTGCCTTTGCAGCAGTTTGAGAGAGACCTCCGGAGGTTCGCCCGCACCGAAAGAAACATGATTTTGGACAACCATGCCCTGTATGACAAAACCAAGGTATGCACCAATCTATACAAGGCACACTGGAATTTAAGCTTTAGAAAAGTCTTTAGATGTGATACATTTGAGCCAATGTCAATATGTATTGTTTTAGGCAGGGTGAGGTCATTGACAAAAGTAAAAAAAAAAAAAAAATCAATTTGTTATAGTTGGGAATGGAGAAATATTTCAGTGTGTTATGCCCACTGAAAAGCATTGAAGGGATGTGACAAAGTGCTTTAAGGAGGTAGTTTAAATATTTGTATTTGTATGTTTTGCATAAGTACACTTTAGGAATAGATTGGAGATATGTTATAATGTTCCCTCATCAAAAATATACCTGAAGTTGGTTGAGATGTCATTCATGCATTTTTGAAATGGAACAATTTAAACCCTCCTTGTGTTAGCAAGGAGGGTTCAAACTGTAAGTGTACGTCACCCATGCTCCCGTACAATCAGTTTTCATACATATATATATATGTGTGTATATGTGTGTGTGTGTGTATATATATATATATATATATATATATATATATATATATATATATATATATATATATATATATATATATATATATATATATATATATATATATATATATATATAATATATATATATCAAGGTCTGACATGGCTTGCTGAGCACAGTTTGAGTGACAGGAGAGAAGATCAGATATAAACAGCTGATGTTCCAGAATGTCCTGACCTTTGACCTCTGGCTGACATGAGTTGTCATAGTGATAGGAGGGAGTGAAGGAACAGACTTCGAGACACACAGCAGCCTTCAGCAGTAACAGTAAAGGTTATACTGTCGTGACAATACCTTTTTAATGTTCATGGGTTTGCTATTTTAACCATGTAGCATCTTGAGTAGTTATATTAGTTATAGATTATACCATCATCAAACTGAATTAACACAGAACTAGTAAGATTACCTATTAAAGTGGTTTTGGAATTGGTGAATATTTTGTGTGGAATATGGCTGACTTTGTAACTTTTAATGAGGCAGCAGTTCAGTGGATTGAGCCTCTAAGGTTGACAATTAAATATCTTAAAAAATGTTTATGGTTATAATAAAGGTGCAGATTGAGGTGAGTGAACAAATAAGACTTATACTTTAGTTTAAACATTCAGTGTCGAAAAGCTATATGGACTCTTGTAAACATGAATGTGATTCATTTGTTAACATAACATTTTTGAATAAGCATTGTGTTGATTCATGATTTTGTAGTGGCTTTAGCATTTGTGATATGTACATTATACAAGAAACTTATGCAATTCAGAACACTAAATGTTTGTTCATTCTGCTTTCTGATTGGATAATCATCTTGGGAGCCAAAACACCAAATCATAACATAACTGACATGGTCATTATGTCCAATGTTTTTGTAATTAAAAATAAATAAGCCTTAGAATTGTTATCAGTAAAAGTTATATTTGATTTGAACATATTTAACTTGTATTTGGGGCCACACATACGTCAAGTCTTACAATCAAATTTACAATCAGAATCTTACATGCAGTTTCTTTAAAGTAAGACTTTGATTTTAGTTGTGACATATCAACACAATTAAATGTTTACTTTGATCCAGGTAGATGCCCCAAGTCTATTCAAAACTGTTTCTAATCTCTGCACATTGTAAGCCTATTATAATGTACCTGATGATCTAAACAGAGATATGCACAGCATGACGTAAATTGACCAACATAAAGCAATACTGAAAGGCCATCCAAAATGCCTCTGGTGTTGATTTGGAGCTATCCCAGGGATTTGTGCAACATGGAGCTCTGTGTGTGCTCATGAATACAGGGAGGGAATTAGAGACAGAGCAGTCATCCCTGGAGATAGGAGCAGAAGATTTTGCTTCAACTTTCTCCAAATGATCTGCTATTATTGCTCTATATACACAGCAAAAGTTCACAGCTGTGGGAATATTTTTAATTATGTTGCTTAGTGGGACTTGACAAAAACGTCTCTCCTGTTCGCCCATATACACCTATATAAGGTGCGTAATTATATCACTACAAGTTAAGTGAGCAAAATCTATCTTAATGCTAGGTTTATGCTAGGCTTGTTTAATTGCGTTGTGGTCCCTGGGTTCATTTGCACATTTCCAAATGAAATAAAAAGCATTGCTGTAACTTTAATCAGCTTTACATATACTGTAGCTATGGTAAATATAGAGAGAATTTGCATAGAAATGGGTGACACTGAATATTCTGTTAACACTTTCATAGCCTACGAAGCTAAAGCTAATTAGGTTTTATACTGTTAATTCACACAGTGGGTGGATATAGCATACTTTATAATAAAAAAGTATAGTGGAAGTTTAACTTTACGCCTATAATTAGTGTGAATCTACAGGCAGAGGTGATATGCTCATCAGTTTTAAAAATATCGAAAGTAAAGAAAATTAACATTTTAATGTGTCAAAGAGTAATCTGAAGCTTTTAGCAGACCTGAGAGATAGCACTACAGTATTGTCAATTTACACTTTTACAATAGAAAGATTAGGTGGCTAAAACGTCTCATATTAATCATTTTTTCAGCTAAAGTTACATGTTGTAAATTGATTGAAGAATACAGACTAAACTTAAGAGACAGGAATGATCCCTGGGTACAATGTTAAGTATAAATAAGACAGAATGTAAGCTTTACCCATCAAAAACATACCCAGCATTATTTTAAATTTGGATATACTTGCGCATTCCAAGCATGATGATGAAACCGTCCAACACTATAGGGCATTTTTACTCAGAAATCCTTCGATCAGTAACAGTAAATCAAAGTTGCAAGTTCGAGAAATATAGAGCTGGCGTAAATATTCTTATGTTTTGATGCTACTGCAATATTAAGCGAGGATTTCTACATTATGTGCCAAACACATGCCTCCTGGCGAAATGTGGAATGTGTCGATCCTCTGTCGATCTGTCTCAAGTCGGGGCCCTTGTGTGTAAGTTTTGAAGTTTTAAAGCAGACGTGATCACATCCGTTTAGAGATCATAAAACCATTCTTTAAATCTGATCTTTTCACTGGTGGAGTTTAACTTCCTTTACAGTATGGCGTCGCTCACCGGCGTGCCTCACTGTGACAGCTGTTTACTCTTGGAAGCAAGGAACTAGAGTGTGCAAAAAATAGGTTGGCCATCGCTACCTGTCAGAAGGGAACAACACTGTATAAAATCTATTTTATAAGGGACTGTTTGATAGACTGCCTGAATATTTCACTTGTTTGTTGAACTTTGATATGAGAAACTTTTAATACAAGATCCCATGATTGTCTATATCTAAAAAACTGGCTGCACTAGAACTGAGGGTCCCAGAAATGGAATACATTTCAAGGACGTGCAAAATTGGATACATCGGTGCCATAAATGCACTTTATTAATCTGGTGATAAACATTTATAGTCACACCTGCACCTGGATGGATCTATGTACTTATCTTTTTTTTTTTGTTGTTGTTTTTTTAATAATGTTCTGTATTTTAACGGGTCAATCATGAAAAAGAGGGTGTGAGTACTCTCATTGGGCTCTCCCTGTTATTCAAAAGTGATATACCACTGCTGGGTATCCATAAGCTTGAATACTGCAAAGATATACTGTAATTAGTGCTGAGCATGGGCCCAATGATACAAGTTTATTGCGCTCCATGGACAGAAAAATGTGGCGTAAACCCCACCAAAAAACTTACATAGTGCACCTTTAACTTTAATAATGTGAGAATGAGACTTTTGATGGAAATTTCTACCATGACTTTTGGATAGTGGTTGTTGTAAGGGCAGAGATGGATAGGTTGAGGAGGCTGATGGCTCTCCTGCAGCGATTGAGATGGTGGATGGTTCAGAGAGTGCATTTATATGAAGTACTATGAGACACGATTTGTTGAGTGACAAAGAAAGCAGGCTGTGATTGGTTGACAGGAACAGACAGGTGACAGGAAATAGGTTGGTTGAAATTATGCTTCAAAATACTCCTTTCTCTTTGTATTTTGCCTACAGGAGTCTTATTTCTTATTTATTTCCCAGACATCTCCTCACTAGAAACAACATATGCCTCAAGTGTAGCTTAAAATTAGATTGACATGTCTTCCCCTCTCAAATGCTCGTATTTTCAGGGGAAGAAACTTTATCGCTCTGACAAGACGACAACAAAAAACCCAGAGACGCATCAATCCTAGTGTCAGGAGTCTGGGAAACCCTTGTTTATCCTCTCCCTGTATGACGCCTGTCTCATTTCTGATGCATGGGGCTCCTATAGTGCTGCAGGGGGACAGGGGCTGATCAATGGGGGACACCCTGTCAGTAGGACAGGAAAATGGAAGGGGGGAAAGAGAGAGAGGAGCAGGGACAGAGAGAGAGAGGAGAGGGGAGTGGAGGTCAGACAAGCGGGTCACAAGTCATTGGTTGATTTTATTCAGCACTGGAAGCACTGTAACCATCTGTAGAGATTTGTCACAAAAAGAAAAAAAACAAACAATATCCAAGTACTAATCCATAGTGTTAAAACAAGACACAGATGGTTTATAGGACAGTAACATGTCAGAGATGTACACGAGCAAAGCTGCTTTAAAGTGTATTCTCTGAGCCACAAGAGCCAGTGCAGAGACCTGAGCACAGGACCGCAGCCCATTACAGTAGTCTAACCTACTGGAGACAAACGCATGGATAAGTCTGTCCAAGTCTGCTTTAGACAGTATACTTTTGATTTGACTATGTTTTAGATGATAAAAAGCTGCCGATATTATTGATTTGATGTGGCCTAATGGCAGCATGTAGAGATTAAACAAAAGGGGTCCCAGGATTAACCCCTGGGGCACTCCACATGTCAGGGCGATGTGGTCTGAGTTTCCAATTTCTTCCTGTCTTCTATATAGGGCTTGAGCCAGTTTTAGGTAGTACTAGAGATGCCCACCCAGTTCTCTGTTGTCAGTAAAAGGATCCCATGATCGGCAATGATCACACTTGATACTGTGAAAAACAGCACTTAGATCTAAAAGGATTGATGCTTTCACACCGGGGTGTCAGGGGCGTTGAGTTTACATGAAAAGTCTATGGTGGACATGCATCCAAGTGTCAGAGCGGCGCAAATCTGTCATTGACGCAGAGCATCTTCAGCATTGACGCAGAGCGTCTTGAGCGTTGACGCGCTGGGCGTTCTGTTCACGTGTCCAAAGCGTCTGGTGCCAGAGTTGAAAAAGCTGAACTTTTGGCATTTGATGCACAGTGTCAACCAATCAAAGACTACACTGCAGTGATTTAGTGATGTCGTTATCCGGAAGAAGTAGAAAGACATCAGCTACAAATGGCTAGTTACAGACCCAGACACGTCGCCATCGAGCCACTTGCCTCCGTTGATGAGTTTTATGTAATAAATACACTAAAGTACACTGAAATACCCTAAAATAAATACACTCTTAACTGATCATTGTTCACAAAGACACGGGGAAAACAAAACATCCAAAGGCACTCGCAGACCACAACGGACGCCCTGCATATGCGTCCAAGTATTTTTCTCTGACATGTGCGCACGGCGTCTACAGCGTCCATGATGCGCGCTGTAGGCGTTTTTCCTCAAATGCAAAGGCGTCCAATGTGTTTTTGATGTCCCAGTCTGAATGCACCTTGAGACTTTTCCTGCATTAGTGTTCAGGCGGATGTAATTTGTCAGCTTGATAAGAGCAGACTCAGTGCTGTGGTGAGGTCTAAAACCTGACTGGAAAACATTTGGAGGAAGTTAATCAGTTGTTGGCAAACAATTTTTTCAAGGACTTTGCCTAAAAAAGGCAGATTTGAGATAGGTCAGTAATTGTTCAGTACTGTGGCATCAAGATTGCTCGTCTTTAGGAGAGCCTTGATAAACTCTGTTTTCAAAGCTCTTGGGAATATTCCAGATTGAAGTGACATGTTAACTAAGCAAGTGAGTGGTGACAGCAAACTGTTGTGCACAGACTTTAGGAATCTAGTGGATAACAGATCGAGGCAGCAGACTGTTCATGATCTCTGTGACAGTTTTGTCAGTTATAGGTGCAAAGTGAGTCAGCTCTTAGTGTCTAGGTAGCTGCAATTTATGGCATTTTTAATGCCTTCAACCTTGCCATTAAATACTACAAACACATTGCACTTAGATGTGGAAATTAGTTCTAACAGCAGCGGAGCTGGAGGATTTGTTAATCTGTTTACTGCTGCACACACAAAAATACCCCTACCTTATTCTATATAAACTGAGGTTGTACATCTTTTCTTTGTAAATCTCATAATGAACCTGGAGCCATTTCTGCTTGGCCCTCTGGCACTGCCTTTTCTATGCTCTGACAGAATCATCATTCCTCCATGGCATCTTTAACCATTTTAACCTTCATCAGGGGAATGGTGTCTAGAACATTCAAAAAACTTAAAGATTCAAAAGTCAAAGATTTTAACAAATCATCAACATTAGAACATGAGGCATTTTCAAAGTGTATCATTTCCATGATTTCTCTTTCGAACAACTGCAAGGCCAGCTGCTGTTTTGGGAATGGGTGAAGGACCAGATGAGGACTGAGGAGGCATAGAGGAGTTTGGGTGAAAGACGAGGTGATGGATGAAACAGGCACAGTTTCGTACGAGGAAGAGTTCAACATAGTTCATATAAATGTACTTATATTTTTGTTCTCATTGTAGCTCTGTTTTTTGAAACTACAGCTTCTCAAAAGGGGTAACTCACCAGCATGAACCCTTTTTTGTGCAAACCTAATGCACAAAAAGAAAACAATCAAAGATCTTTTTTTTCCATGTGTGCACATTGTCTTGTAAGACAAAAGAAAATTTTGTCTTACAAGATACAAAATTAAACTAAACCTGAAAAAATTTCACAAATAGGCAACATTTTGACCTTTCCTGAATAGTTTTAGAGTTGCTGATCTGGTTGATGAGACCAGATAAACTACTGATATTTTGTTGTTTGCAAATTGAGAGACATTTGAGTCCAATTCCCTAATGGGGTAAATACTCAGTAAACTTTATTTTTGTGTTTTTTATTGATTCCCCCTGCACCTTCACAGATGTGATGTGTTTTTGAAACAGTGTTGTCAAAGCTCATTCCCTGAGGCTGTCCTAAATTGGGCAGAGACATCATTAGCTCCAACAGGTCCGGTGATCTTTTTCAAGCATTTGATAATAAGACAGAAGCTGGTCTACATCCACTGAGAGATAACACAATATTAAAGTCTGCTAAATGACATATGCTAAAAAAATCATCCATTTGATAGAATTTATTTGTTCCCCATTAGTCTGTATGTGGACACACATTCTAACATTAAACATGACCTTTATAAAAAGTTCATAAGTAACATAGTCCTGTTCTAGTAGCCTACATCATGAAACATTAAGAAAAAAATTGATCAAATATATAAATAATAACATAACACTGAACTGATCTGTCGTTTGCTATGGATCCTACCTGGACTACTGAGGGATTGAGCGGACATTTTATACCAAATTCCTAAAAACTTAAGTCGTACTTTTTCCCCTGTAGCTGTCATTCACTACACAAACCATGAGACTTTATCTCGCTAAAAATGAAGGACAGTAAAAGGTAAGGGAGCAGGAGGGGGCAGGAGGGGCATAGACGGGGGGCAGAGGTCAGTGTCCTGGGAGTGTGGCATGTCTTTGGCACATTTTATACAGCACTGCAGCTGATTCAGAAGCTGTTTATTCAGATGAAGGGCAGAGCTGACGGAGCATCCAGCCGTGACCTGCACTGGACAGGCCGGATCACAAAAAACATGGACAGAAGAGAAGTTACTGCATGTGGTGGACACGGGCAGATGGGTAACAAGAGGCCCGGGTGTAGAGGAGAAGACAGGAGACAAGGGAAAGACGGGGTGAAAGAAACTACAGAAAAATCATCTGTGGTATCATGTTTGAGAGACATGCTTGCTAATTGTTATGTATCATTGTAATTATTATGGATTTTAGATTGTTATGAAATGAGCACTGTGGTCATAGTTATCAACAATTCCAGACAAAATAATCTATTCAGTGGTCAAAAGTCCTCAAAATGTTGCCTTTAAACAGCGTGCTAAATCCAATGGATAAAAAAAAGAATCCATATTACCGGTCAAAAGTTTGGACACACTTTCATTTTTGTTTCTTCTTCATTTTAATTTTATTTACATTGTAGATTCTTACTGAATAATAACTCCAAAAAATTAGCCACCCTTGTTTTTATCACTGCTTTTGACAATTGGGATTCCTTGATCCTGACATAGCAAACCATTTCAGGTTACTTTATTGTAAAGCTTATTGAAAGAAGGCCAAGAGTTTGCAGCACTATTGGCAAAGCAGGGTCTTTTTTTCTTTGCTACATACACACGCTTTATGAAAGAAAAACTCACAATGGTCACAGAAATAACTTGAATTTGACTAAAGTAATAATAAATAAAAATTCTATGAAATTTAACCAGTGAAAGTCAGACGTTGCTTTTCAACCATGTTTCAACAGAATTATTTAAAAAATAAAGTCATGAAACAGGCCTGGACAAAAATGATGGTACCGTTACCTTAATATTTTGTTGCAAAACCTTCAGTGCAATCAAACGATTCCTGTAACTGTCAATGAGACTTCTGCACCTCAGCAGGTATTTTGGCCCATTTCTCATGAGCAAACTGCTCCAGTTGTCTCAGGTTTGAAGGGTGCCTTTTCCAGACGACATGTTTCAGCTCCTTCCAAAGATGCTCAATAGGATTTAGGTCAGGGCTCATAGAAGGCCACTTTAGAATAGTCCAATGTTTTCCTCTTGGCCATTCTTGGGTGTTATTAGCTGTGTGTTTTGGGTCATTGTCCTGTTGCAAGACCCATGACCTGTGACTGAGACGAAGCTTTCTGACACTGGCCAGCACATTTCTCTCTAGAATTACTTGATAGTCTTGAGATTTCATTGTACCCTGCTCAGATTCAAGACACTCTGTGCCAGATACAGCAAAGCAGCCCCAGAACATAACAGAGCCTCCTCCATGTTTCACAGTAGGGACAGTGTTCTTTTCTTGGTCGTCTCCCATTAAGTCCACTTTGGCTCAAACAACAACGGATGGTGTGATCTGACACTGATGTTCCTTGAACTTGAAGTTCACTTTTAATCTCTTTAGAAGTTTTTTTGGGCTCTTTTGTTACCATTCGTATTGCCCGTCTCTTTGATTTGTCATCAATTTTCCTCCTGCGGCCACGTACAGGGAGGTTGGCTACAGTCCCATGGATATTAAATTTCTGAATAATATGTGCAACTGTAGTCACAGGAACATCAAGCTGCTCGGAGCTGGTCTTATAGCCTTTACCTTTAACATGTTTGCCTATAATTTTCTTTCTAATCTCCTGAGACAACTCTTTCCTTTGCTTCCTGTGGTCCATGTTGAGTGAGGTACACACCATGTCACCAAACAGCACAGTGACGACCTCTAGCCCTGTATATAGGCCCACTGACTGATCACAAGATTGTAGACACCTGTGATGCTAATTAGTGGACACATCTTGGAGTAACTTTTTGGTCACATTATTTTCAGTCTTTTCTAGGAGTATCATCATTTTTGTCCAGGCCTGTTTCATGAGTTTATTTATTTTTTAATAATTCTTTTAAAGTATGGTTGAAAAGCAATGTCTGACTTTCATTCATTAAATTTCATAGAATTTTTATGTATTATTCCTTCTGTCAGATTCAAGTTATTTCTGTGACCATTGTGAGTTTTTCTTTCATTAACCGAAGGGTACCAACAATTCTGACCACGTGTGTAATTACATATATCTTGCTTCATATATTTGATGTCTGCTATACATATTTAAAATGTACAAAGTAGTAAACACAAAGAAAAACAACACACGTGAGAAGGTGCGTCCAAACTTTTGACTGGTACTGTATATTGGTATCATGTTTGAGAGACATGCAATTTTGATATGGCATTGTAATGTTCCATGGGTTTCATAGTAATTAACAATTCAAAACATTTTTTTTTCCAACGTCAATGTCAAAAATCCTCAAAATGTCAGCCTTTTGATGGCAGTGGGTTGCAGTGTTGCACAGTAGCAGATACTCAAAACACTTTACACTGGATTATTCACTCACGCCTTTGTCACACTTGATGCTGTGAAGCTGTTCTTGTAGGTGCAGCTGTCCCAGGTCGGGGTCTGACTCACAGAAATTTAGCCGAAAGTCTGTGATACTGTGACACAAAGACTCAACATTAGCATTCACTGGTTGGAACTGGGATCTAACCATCAACTTTTGGGTTTGTGGTAGAGGTGGCAATATAATTTTACTTAAACTCAGAGCTGAACTAATACACTTAAATACACATTCAGCAAAGTTCTGTTGGATTGCCAAAATATCCGTAATCATAATTTTTTAAAAAGCCAGACATACCCACCCCTAGTTCAAAGTCTAGCAAAGCGTCACAGCCGCCATCTCACTGTATCTCCTCCTAACTGGCCACCTAAGGCTACCTAAGACCTATATTTGAGAGATTGTCCCATAACCCATAACTTGATTTTATATTTTATTTAGCTCCGAAATCAGACTGCAGTCATGACTCTAAACTACCTCTGCACTTCAGCCAAGCATTTCAGAAATCAACTTGAACACAAAGGCGTGTAGCTGTCAATCACATCTGTCAATCACTCCCAGAAGCGACATCACGTCTTATTTTTAACCTCAAACATTTCACTGGAATGATTTACAATACTCCGATGGGGTCAGTGTTGTCCAGTGCTGCTCTATTTGGCCTTTGGGTGGCACGGGTGTTTGTCCACATTATGTATGCAAAGGGCTGCTTAGTTAAACAGTAGCGTGACTTCCTGAGAGCTGTAGTTTGAAGGTCAGAAGAAATAAATAAATAAATGAGAGGGGAGAGTTGAGAAGAGTTACCCGTATTTCATCCTCGCTCCACATCGCAACATAATTAACCTAATGAAGATCAATTAAGAGCCCGTGTCTGCTCTGTCAGGCCGTCACAGCACACAGCTCCTCCTCTGTCTCTGTCTGAAGTCTAGCCTGAAGCTGCAGAGGAGTACAGACCAAACAAGCAAAACATTACAGCCACCTGCCTGTTATTAGCCCATTAATGATAGATAAATATATTTAGTGCAGACGTATGGTCCAGAGTGATGCTTGTATTCCTAGTATTATTGAACATCTTTGGAACTGCAGATTTTTCCCTTCATAAGCTTCAAAAATTAGATCAAATCCATATTGTTTAAAGTCCCCTGTTATGTTTTATCCAAAAATATACATAATAAATTATTTTGTTTGTTCATTGTATATCTCAGTACAGTCTATATACATTATATTCAGTATGACACCCATAAAATAAAACATTCACTACTATATACTTAACACTCAAATCAAAAACTATGACCAGGTGTGGGCAGAAGCTGAAGCTTATTGTGCTTTTTGTGCTTACACTTATTTCCAATTATAGCATGATAATGGACATTCATCTATAAAACTAATACAGCAATTATTATTCTAAGTATCACAAAACTCTCCTTACTGTTGTTTTTCCATTATTATTCTCTTAAAGTTATTTTGAATTGTAAAAGAGAAGTCTGATAAACAATGGTGACTAAGAATCAATGAAGAGTTTTATTTTGTACACAATCTTGTGTCATCTTGTATTATTACTTATAATGCCATCCTCAGACCTAAATCAAACCAAAGAAAACAGTAGTAGTAGCCAGTATGCTAATAGGTGTGAGACCACCCATTAGGGGCCTAAACGATTATGCAAAATATGACTCAGGCACAGTTAGCTCCTTCCTTGTCGAAATGTCTTCGCTCCAAATTTTTTTTCTACAGTTGACAGAATTGAAATTTGTCTTTACTATGGTACATTACATTATAAGATAAAGCTAACAGTGTATTTGTATATTATCAACGTCACATTACATTTAAATGACTTATACTTAAAACACATTAAAACTGCGGGTGACTTTTGCCATTAGAGATATAAGCGATCAAAGCATTTTCCACTAATTGGCTGAATGTAAGGTCATATGTGTTGGTTAAAGTGTGATAATTCTCCTGTCACCTCCTCTGTGTCGTCTAATTGGCTGCTGGTCTCGGTGCAGTTTCCAGGCGTGTTAAGCGTGGTATCAGAGGGACTGCATGTGGAGAGGAGGGCTCACACTGCACTGATTAAACAAAGGGAAAAAGTCCAGAAAAAAACTGCAGCAGATGCCATTTAGCAGACTTTAATATTGTGTTGTCTCTCAGTGGATGTACGCCAGTTTCTGTCTTATTATCAAATGTTTAAAAAAAGATCACCGGACTTGCTGGAGCTAATGATGTCTCCCAGTTTAGGACCGCCTCAAGAGATGAGCTTTGACAACACTCAAAAACACAACACATCACTTCTGTAAAGCTACAGAGGAGATCAATAGAAAACACACAAATAAAGTCTACCGAGTATTGATCATTAGATAATTGGGGTCAAATGTCTCACAATCTGAAACGAACTACTGGATTCATATATGTTTTTCTATTTTTGAAGAAGGCACCCATGAAAAGGAGAGTCTAACTGCTGTCATTGGGCTCTCATTGAGCATCTGTATAAATAAAAAGAAATTAAAAAAAATGTCAGAAGGGCATTTGAAATATTCTAGTTAGATTAGCTAGCTTTGACTTCTAATTGCATATCTCTATTATCCTGCTGTTCATTAACTTAGCCTTGCAACACTGAAATTTCCCTCTTGTCTGACAAATAAATCTAATCTTAACGTATCATGGTACTCCAATGCCAGTAGTAATATGCAAAGCAGTAGTGCAAATAAAAATAGTGAGACTGAAAAGTTTTTCGATAAAAGGTCCGTTGTGCAATGTAAACATAATTTCATCTCATCTTTCCTGAAGCTTTACTGATCACAACGCTCATGAGAGTTTGAAAAGGCATGTTAAAAATACCAGATACCACACTCACAAAATATACATTGATACTTTGGTAAATTTAATATCAAATGACAGCATGATAACAGCTGCTCACCTCAGCGCTGTATTAGTGAATGCTAATTATGTTAAAGGTGACGCTTCTTCCCGCCCACATTGCTGGTTTAGCAACGCTGTCCATCAAAAATGTTGCTAGTGGGATCAACTTTAGGAAAGAAGGCGCCTGATTTGTCTGTTATTCATTTTTATATCTCAATTTACGGACAAAATAACGAAAAAATAAATACCAAGATCATCGAGTGAGTCAATATGAACATTTTAAGAGCAAAATAATGAGCCCGACAACAGCAGTTACGGAGAAAGAGGCGACAGTTTTTCAATGGAAAGTGAATTGAAGCCAGAATTGATGGAGCTAGAAGCACACCCTTGCTCACTTCCTACTTGGAATGTGGCAGTTAGCAGGTTAGCTATGCCCATTTATATGTAAAGCTGCTCAGAGCTTAGTTGTGCGAAACATTAGATGCTGTTTGTTGACATGTTGATTAATATGCACTGTCCTAATTAAAATAAACAAATAAATAACTTATGCCATAGTCCTTTTTTTAAATATACTTGATGCATGGTACAGACTTCCTAACTGTATATTAAAAATACCAAATATTACAATTATAAAATATACACAAATTTACTATCAAAAGACAACATGGTAACAGCTGCTCTCCTCAGCGCTGTATCAGTAGTTTAGGGAATGCTAATTATGGTCATGATTTGAAGTGGGAGTGTGCAGCCTCTGGGGGAGTCATACGAGTGGAGCTGAGGAGTGCTTCGTGTGTCAGGGTGCTCCTGTGTCCTCTGCTGTTCTTCTGAAGGTTCCTCATAATTAATATGTTTAATATGAGCAGAGGACGTGATGAATGAGGACAGGTGGAGGATTCAGCTCACCCAGACAGACTGACTCCTCTGTGGGCTACAGGCTCCCACGACCTGCCTCCCACGCCTCCAACACTGAAAAAGAATGAAGTTAAAATCTGAATATTAATCATGTTTAGAGACGTGTTAAAACTAAGTATAATAATTTCTATAGTCTATAATCTTTAGTATATCTATTGCATTGTCCAATCTTCATCTTGTATTTTTTTACTTCTGTGTAACTCCATTATGTGATTCAAAGTTTCAAAAAATCTTTGGCTGGTGTTGACATATGTAGATCACAATATGGCAATAAACATATCTAGCTTGCTGAGGCATTTTAACTGCTCCAAAATGGAAAAGAAAAGATGCATTTAGGCAGCATGTAGCACACATATATTTATACAATATTCCAGGCAAAGCAAAAACACCTCCCTGGAGTCAAACAACTGCTGGACTATCCACCAAAAAGGTACATAGTGCACCTTTAAATCAAAATTATCTGAGTTCAAATTTCTTGGCAGTTTTGGGGGGAAAGTTACAGACAATAATTAACCTGGCTCACTCCAGATTTATGTGCGTTTTATGTGCAGCACTCTGAATTGTGCTCTACATGTCGATCTGGAATGGCTTTTGCCGTAAGTGATTGGGAAGATGGATTCTCATGAGCTTGTGAACTCACAAATTGTGAGGTTAGTGGATAATTAATATTTAAAAAGAGAAGTTAAAAAAAAGTTAGGTACATAAATCAAAATGATAGTCTTATAATTTGAAAAAATGTATAATTTGAGTGATAAATACAGCTAAAAATACAGTGAGTTTTTTGGTCTTGTAACAATGATCCGGTTCAAGATTTGTGCATTTACCGTTGAGATATTTTGTGGAAAAATACAATGTAATACAAACTGAATCTTACCCTCCATCTGGGAGTAGAAAGTTGCATTTTAGAATCTGAAAATCACCAATAGCCTTATGGGAAATGCAGTCTTTGTGGTTGTTTTTATGCCTCAGGTTCATTACGTGTGTCACAGAGAGAGTGTGTGTGTGTGTGTGTGTGTGTGCGTTTGAGGTGATTACTCTGTGTCTGTGTGTGTGATTTATGAGGCTGTGGTCAGAAAGCTCAAGAGATGTCCTGGCTCTAGGCCGGCTGCACCGCTACTGATATGAAAGCTCCATTCACATGAACAGATGAACCTGACAGAGAGAAGGAGGGGTAGAGAGAGACAGAGGGAGGAAAAGAGACAGAGAAGAGCGTGGGAAGGAAGAGAGAGGGGGATGATGGAGATATGGAGATGTGTGAGATAGAGAGGGGCAGAAGGGGGAGAGAGAGACAGACAGAGAGAGAGAAAAAGGGAAGGAGAGGAACAAAGTAAGTAAAGTCAACTCTACAATCAGTTATGGATAGAGTGGGGAATACCTGAAAATGTTTTTAGAATTTGAATTAAGCACTTTCTGAACTGTTGGGCAACTAGAGATAGCTTCAAGAGAGGGTATTACACCTCTATTGTTAGCACGTCATATTTCTAGATTTCTTTTTTTGTTTTGAACGTGCTATATTTGCAGGAAACAATGTTCTATAATGTTTAATCATGTTTAAAATGTTTGATCAGGTTCAGTTTCATTTTTAACGCTTTTGTGCTACAGTGATTGCACATTTTCTGTTAGCAATGCAGTTACTTCTCCGTCACGCCTGCTTTATTCTTTACAGTTTCAAGCTGTGGTCGATCCTGAAATGGTCGGGTGCACCACAGAAAGTTCTGAACATTAAGTTTCATATTTTTAATGATTATAAGCTATTACATTCAACCTGTGGGTTTCATATTTTTTATGATGATATGCTATTACATTCAACCTGTGGTCACTGATGTTTGTACCAGACCACCGTTTCCAAGCCAACTTCCATCTGCAGTCTTTAGAGCCATTACGGATCAGCCAGTCACAGCACTTGGATTTGTGTTTTTACCATACTACAATTTCAAACGTGATTTTTGATGATAAGGAGTAGACTCGATACGCAATACCGATTGCAATACAAAAATGATAATAATAAAAAATTAACTTAAAAAAAACTCTTTATTTAGACAATAGAATGTGATTTTCAACCTAAAATTATAGTTTCAGTATTGATTAGGGTCTGATTTTCAATACCAGACAACCCTAACTTACAATTTGAAGCAAAGTGCCTTCATGGACCATGTGTATATACAGTACGTCCAAAACACGGCTTCAGAAGCAGCGAGATTTCTGATTAGTCTGTCAGGTCTGTTGTCATGAAGCATTATCAGGGCAGCTGTGACTGACTAGAAGTAGTGATTAGGATTGTCAAATTTTTGAAAGTTGGTGCTAAAAAAGTCACATTCACCTGACAAAAACTGATGTTTCCTGGATAGCTTTAGAATGTTCAGAATCTTGAGCCGTATCAGAACATGCATAAGAGCTCACAGACTAGTATACGCCCATGGAACACTATGAAAACTACCTGGACGACTGAGGAATTACACATATTTAAGACCGCATACTGAGGCGTGAATCAATAAAGTCTATGAGAGACCTGTGATGTAAAGCCCAAAATATATCTAGGCCATTATTTGAAATTATTCCATAAATGGTACAAGAAGAATGATCTTTAATCTGGGCTGAGCAGAGCAGGTGGCATTGGAACAGTTTAACAGCCCCACTGCAGTGATAATATCGCATCATAAAAAGCACAGAACGAAAAGTTTTTACCTAATAAAAATAAACAACAATCTTAAGGACCATTCGCTTCAATTATACTTCTGAGAGTATTACCGTCCTACCTCATTTTCCCACAGGGATGAACTAAGATCCTTAAAAATTCATACGCAAAACTGTAAATACTGTCTTGAAAGCTTTATGTACTTTTAATAAATGTCTTTTTGGGGATAGCTGTTAATACTTTAGTGCTAGTAAAGAAAGAAAACTTAGCTCCCACAAGCTCTTAACGACCCATTGTAAAAGTTAGTGCTATGCTTCCGTTACCTTTATATGACAATTTTGCATTTTTAAAAGGTGACGCGAGGTTATGGGGGAAGTTGCAAAAGCTAGAACTTGCATATTCACTGCTGTGACAAAGTTTACCCCATACCGTGCTGCTCAGTGGGCCCATAACCGCTAATATCCAAAATATAACATCCAATTAGTGCACGCCGATCGCTGCGCAGCTAAATGCAGAACGCAATGAGCTGCCAGGTTATGGGAAATGCTCCACAAACCACCGAAATCAGCCCTGCTCCAGTTCTGTCATCAGAGAACATGACATTATTAAAGGACTATTTAAAGCACGCACACACATTTATTATCTTTAATTTGTTCAACTCATTTTATCATCAAATAAGTGGAACACGCAGAACAAGCAGTGGAACTAAATGTGTTGAATGGACCCTTCACAGTTGTCAGTGTACATCAGTGACTGTACTTATAGGCGCCAAGTTATAATGTATTTTACTTTGCCAGATATGTCAAGCATTAGGGGACTATACAGTGATCCTAGTTGCTTAGATTCACTTTTTTATATTGTTGTGTCTTTGGGTAAGACACTTCACCCACATTGTCTTCGTATGTGCGTGCGTGAGTGAGAAATTGGTGATGGTCTTTAAGGGTCAATGGCTCAGAATGTGTGTTTACCTGCCCAGGGACTGCAGATAGAAAGTAGCAGTAGCCAAACCTGGTACAAATCATCTTTTCTTTGGTAAAATTAATGAATGTACATGGTCTCTGTCAAATAAACTATAAACAAAGATTTATTTTATTTCGTCTGTATAGCCCAGTGTAGTTTTGAGTGTGTAAAGCTTAAAAGTTAAGGCATTATTACTTATTCTTGTTTGGAAATATGCCTTTTTATTTTCCCCATCCTTCGATTCGCCAGGAGCATGGCCAACTGTGGTGCCCATCCTCGAGCCATCTCTAAATAATTAACAGGATTAGTACGGTAGTTGGAGTATTAGTAGTTGTAGATATAATGGCAGGAATTGGAGTGTGACATCTTGAACAACTAGCTGTAGTAACCCTTGTTATGAATATCATTTTACAGTCTACAAACTTATTTTAGAAATAAATCAAGTCTGAAACCAGCTTTTACAGCGATCAATAAACAGCAGTGTATTAACAAAATAACAGCCACTTTTAATCCACCATTATGTCTCTATAAATCCTTTTTGGCCTTTTAAAATATTATTTATTTAAAATATCAAAGCTATGATTAAGTGGCAGATGGTGACTAAAATGTGTAAAATGTCCTTTGCAATATAACACAGTTGCACTAATGGACACAAAGAATGACTCACATGCTATTCAATAATAATAATAATAATAATAATAATAATGATGATAATAATAATAATAATAATAATAATAATAATAATTTTTGCTTATTGCCTGGTCAAAATATTGGGTTTGAAATATTGATGTCAAATTGTATTATGTGTAATTTTCTTATGTAAAATCTAGTTCATAGTCCTCTTCTCAGTAAGACATTTCAATATATGCATTTCCATGGCAACAAGCAAGAGTCAACACCAGACCAAATTACAGGTCAGACCTATGGAGATAAAAACATGTTTACAGTAACAATACATGTTTTTCAAGGGATATTTAGCAGTAACAGTTGCAATTAAAAAATGCAATACAGCCTGTGTGTTTAATACCATACTGTGGAACCTTCTAGGCAAAGCAATAACATCTCCATGAAGACAAGCACATGGTGTCTTTAACCACGCATTTAAACGTCTCTCCTCTTTCATAAGATTAAAGTATGTGTGATCCGGCCTCTCTGGCCTCATGAGCAGGTGCCAGTGAAGAGTGGATGAGTGGACAGTAACGGGACAATTGCACTGGGCTTTGGGGACTCTGCAAACTGGACCAGTCTGTGTGCTGTTAAAAACACGGGAATTGCACTGTAAAAAAAAATACTATTGAAGGTATGGGCCCTCTCATCACATGGTCTCTGATACCATGTGAAGTATTTTTTACAGAGCACAGATCCCCTCTCAGAATCAGAATCATAACAGGTTTTGGCATCGTCAGTGAACAAAACTCATGTCAGTATTTTTGTTTTTGCAGTGCATGGTCACGCTTAGCACATATAAAGTGTTTTTACAGTGCACATGGCCTCTGATTCCACGTGAAGGGGAGGAGAGGTTTAATTTAGCGGATGGCAGCACATGGAGCTCTGGGCGTCGCCTGACAGACAGAGACAGAGGTGGGTGTGGTCCCTGTCCTCTATAATGCTCCATACAGCTGCTCCAATACTACACAATATGAGACAGGTGCACTACTGCCAGTCATGAGCCACTGTGATCTAGTACTTTATTTGGTAGATTTTTTATGCAGGCTCTATTAGGCCTACTAATTTAACATTTTATCACACACCAGTTTTTATACTCTACCACCATTTATGTGATGAATTGCAAAAGAAATTAAACATGTATGCTTGAAAGTATTTTGGACACATTTAAATTGAAGTAAATATATACAATAAAAAAATGTATCTCATATTTTTCTTATGCTTATGGCTTTATGTTCTTTGTCTAATTAAATAAATCTAACTACTTATAGTATTTATTCCAACAATAACAAAGCAAAACAAAACACAAAACACTTTTATAATGGAGAAATTCACTTGTAGCAGTTTTTAATGGAGCACTTTACTTTTCTGGTCTGCCACCTGCTGTCTCCATGGTTATAGCTTTGTAATGTCCCCAATATGGCATTTTACTTATCTATCTCCATGGAGACAAACAAGAAATGACAATAGAAAACACTGTAACTGTCTAATGTCATACTGTGGAACATTCCAGGTAAAGCAATGTCCATAGAGGCAAGTAGGTGGTGGACACTGGTCTGGAGGAGTTACATAGTGTACCTTTAAATTCACAATGAAGGGCAGGTTGCAGGGTTGTCGAAAGTATAGAAAATCAGATACTAATTCATACTAAAAGCAGTATCGAAAATAGAGACACAATTTAACAAGTGTCGATACTGAAATAATGTCATAAACTTGACCAAATTTGACCTTTCTTGAACAGGTTTAAAATAATCTTGAACTTTATCAACACCAGTATAGAAGCGCATGGTAACATAAAGGGAACCTATTATTTTGTGCAGAAGTGTTTTTTTTTTTCATCCATGTCATATCGAAATTGGTCGAGCTTTTTCCTTAGTATCGAAATAGTATTTGAATTTTTTGTACTGTGACATCACTTGCAGGTAGTAAGCAAAATCCAATAGTACAGTTTTTTTTACTCAAGCACAGTTTTTGAGGTCTATTCACCTTCTGTCAGTTTCATTTCCAGATTTTTTCTTCCTGACCTTGATGGCACTGGTGCTCATATAAATTTTAATTAACACTGAGGTTGAATAGACCTGTGTTTGAAATAGAGGGATGAGCCCTGATCACACCACAAGGTCAAAATGTCTCCCCCCTTCTCCTTTTTAAGTCTCAGTTTGCAGCTATTACCTTTCCATTCCTTTTTATTGATTTATATAGCGCACACTCTGACAATTATTGAACTATCTTATTTCAAGTGATGATTCATCGGGGGCATTCATTAGACGTAAAATCATAAAATGGTAAAGATACAGCCTACAAAGAGCACTGTGACATGTATTATTCAGTCTGACCTCAACAAAATGACTCCGCTAGTGGCAAAAGTAGCAGGAAATGTTTTAACAAGTCGAATTGGGAGAGATAAATAAATTACAGTACAGATCTTTACCAAAGCAAACGCCCTACCTCACCTCAAGATTCTCTAGAAACTTAAAGTTCAGAATTCAAAAACTACTCATTGGTTTATACTCACCTCAGTGGTAAATGGTCAAATTTTTCCACCATCAAGGCACCACTTACCTATTCATACATCAATGTACGCAGACACTAGGGGCGAATCTGACCACTCAACTGCTTAACGGGATTCAAACTGCAAACCTTTGAATCAGTGGACAAATGCTCTACCAACTGAGCTATTGTCACCCAAGGAACAAGACTAGCCAATATAATCACGATGACAATAATCCCAAGTTGCAATAATAAACATTTTACACTATACAAGGCAACTTCTCACAATCCACAGATGGCCATGGTAAGTAGTAGGAGTAGTAATTCACCAACCTGATAGTTCGCAGTTCAAACCCTGCTCATCTCTGTACATGGGCAAGACACTTCACCCACCTTGTCTATGTTCAGTTTGAATGGTGCTTGTTTGAAGGGTGTTGTCTAGGAAAAGCATTTTTTACTAATAATACTAATTTGGTAGGTCCCAAATTTGATTTCTACATAATATGGGGCCTCTCTGTCTTTCATTGCCTCTGAGTGTCTTTTTGGCATCCTGGTTTACCCACTAACCCAAAACATGTACAGCAAGTAAATTCCTCCATATAACTATAACTCATGATGTGGAGATGAGTTGTGTCTAGCCTATTTTTTCTTAACAGGAAGATTATAACTGAGACCATGTTTACCTTAGATTATATCATCACTTGCATCAAATAATTTAATACATTTTTGTCATTTGTCTTGTATTTGTCATTGGCAGAGTCCATCCCTATAGACTGTGTATTCACTGCTATGGACAAACCCCGTTACTGTATTAGTATGCCTGGTCAGTGACATGAGGAGGTGGTAGAGCCTTTATGTACTTGTATGTTCAGTGAAGTAGAGTTTTTGTTAGTTGACGGTAAAGATCCTCAGCTCAAGGTTGAGATTCTTATGGTGTCTGGACAAACAGTGGTGAAAGAACCTGCTCACAGCTTCAGGGTGAAGCTGGGCAGAGACGGAAGTGATGTGTCACTGTCCTTGGTTCATTCACATGGACATAATGTAAGCGCCATGTACTGGGACGTTAAACTAGACTGTTTTGGCCCTGTAGGGAAATGTGTTTCTGCTTTTGACCAGTGCACAGTGGTGGTCAGAGAGGGATTTCTTGTTTAACCTATTGAACAAATTGTACTTCTAGTAGAGTATCTGTATCACACAATGGATAATAATGGAACAATTTGCCCTTAAAACTGAAGGAAGAGACAAACTTTTTAAAACAAGAACTCAAAGACTTTTTAATCAGAGGTGACCATCTATGACATGACCTGTTTCAATGATGCATATTGTGCTTGTATTTGTCTTTTATGTTGTTGTGTTATGTTTTAAGTAAAAGCCCAACTAAGGAGAGGCATCAGAGAGAATCAGTCTTGTTCAAAATGTTGTCGTGCGTGACTTGAGTTCAAGAAACATACTTGTCCCTATCAGATTAACTTAAATACTTAAGTGTTTTAGTCTTTACCGTGTAATAGCCATTGTTATATGTTTTTGTTCCATGCCCTTTCTATCCTATTAGTCTACTGTGCACACTTATTTTTAAGATGACACTTTACATAGCTGTACTGTACAATGACTCAATCAAAACATTGAATTTGGCTTTGGCTTAAATGGAATCAACTTTTAGCTGTGGTACAACATTTCTTCATAAAAAACAGACTGTTCTCAGATTTTTACATAATCGATCAAAATGTTTTGTGTGTAGTTTTTATTCCTATAAACTATCACCGGACTCGTTCTGAGCATTTAGCATGATAGTTGGGTGCTAAATTATTTCTAAAAGGCTTAATTTATTTATTTATTTATTTTTTTGTGTGTGTGGTCAACAGGGGGATTTATAACATAAATCTACTTGCCTGCAAATGGAATCTTAAATCATGTTTTATAATCATAGGCATTATTTTAAGTTCTGTCACACTAATAATCATGTCCTTTATTGACTGGTCAGTGTTTTTGATTGATATTCTCACTGTTTCAGTTGGTTAAATCAATTGTGAAGTCTTGTGAGATGACTGGTTTTTGGGCAAAACACAAATTGAATTGAATGCTAAGGTGATACGATATGTCCCCTTTGAAGCAGATAGTATCTCCAAAATTAATTTGGTTAAAAAATAATGCATTTATGAATTTAAGGCATCTCATGTTTTAGAGCCTAAAATAATCACAACGTATAAAACTAGACCTTATCTTCTATCTTAGGTTGTCCTCATTTTGAAATCTGGTGAAATCTCCATGTACTGGTAATAGAGGGAATTACCATGAAGGAAAAAAGAAAGATACTCTGACATGTTAAGCATTTGTAATGAACACAATTTAAAAGGCTTAAAACAAGTTTAAGATGATTTATGAACTTGAAAACTAACTACTTTTTTACCTATGAGGCAACAATCCTGGGATTAAACACCTGTCCTAAATACAACTCAGGACAGGTGTTTAATAAGGGACCATTCTTAAAACATGGTTAAAAGTTCAAAAAGTTAAATTTTCATGATATTTGTGCTTTAATTAACACAAACATTGCTCAGATATGCAACAAGTGTTTCTTTTTTTTCCCTCTTTACGCAAATCAAGAAATCCACTTTTCATTAATCACGAGAGGATCTGAAGTGGAGGCATGTTGACTGTTTAATTGTTGCTTTTCACAACACTGCACTAGCAAATGCTCCTTTCTTCCACTAAATCGATTTCTAAGTTCCTGTTCACTGTGGGCTTCCAATGTAGATCCTCTGCGCTATTACATCAATGTTGAGCTAATTTCGTTGGCCATATTGGATGATTGTCCTTAGCTGTTAACCCCCATTTGGTGAGATTATGGACAAAACTCAACTCATTACGAGCTATTAAGGTGGGGGCATTAAGAAGGCTATGCAATCAGGGAATCAACCTTTTGTGATCCCTGTTGAGAAATCCAATCTGTTCATTGGAGAAGAAAAAACATGTTTAAGCAGAAATAGCAGCAGAGACATAAGAGGAAGATCATTACTACTAATTGTGCTCATGCCGGAGAATAGGATTGCGCGGTGTTACATTAGTAGTTGGAGCATAGCAGCAACTGTGGGATTGTAATGGAATTTGAAACAGTACAATAAACTAGCAATAGTGTAATGTTTTTAACTTCATCTCCCTAATGTCTAATTGCGTTGTCTTTATTGGATAACAGTTTTTTTTTATGTGCAATGTGTAAATTTTCTGCATGTTTCTGTGGAGATGTTTTTGCTTTACCCAGAATGTTCCACAATATAGCATAAAATCAGTGTCCACGGAGACAAAAGCAAGTTGTTCCACCAGTTACAAGTCAATTCTGTGGAGAGGTGATCCCACTCATAGTTTGAATGCATGTTTTTTTAATGTTTTTTTTTTTTTTAGCAAAACAGCTGTAAAGAAATAAATATACCATAGAATATTCCCAGTAATGCAATAAAATGTCAATGGATAAAAGCAGGTGGTGGACCCTCTAGCAGAAAAGTTATTAAGTTTATTTATTTATTTATTCGTTTATTTGAAAGGGACAATTTGCAAGAAACTTTAAAGATGCCCTGCACCAGATTATAGCCGAAGCTAGTTTCCATCTGTAGTCTCTGAGCAGGTGAGAAATACAATAAAATTTAAGCAATATAATACAATACAATACAATATTAAATGTAAGCAATATAATACAATACAATATAAAATGTAAGCAATATCATCAATACACACTCACACACACAAGTAGTTCTTCTAATACAGAGCAAAAGAGCCACATTGGCCCATTTCGAACAAAATGAAATTCAGAAAGAGCCATACGTGTTTTACAAGTAATGGGATGAAGTGTTTAATAGATTAATTTAAAAGAAGTTAGTCAACTGTTTACAGCTATTAATACACTACAGAGACATATTTATGAAGTTTGTGGACTCTGTGGGGTTTTGAGAAATTATACGTAATTTAATGCATTCTGGTGCTTTTTATGTGTAATATTTACTCTATTTACTTTACTACAAAATTATCATTATTTCTGATTTTATGCACAGGATTTGCTCAGACGAATAGTAAAAAAATAAAAATGGTTTCAGTAGAATCTTTGGTATATATACTACAACACTGTCAAATGCAAACATAAAGTAATAAAGTATACCTACATTTTGTTTTCCTCAACCAAAGTGCAAAGAGGCTTTAAAGTGCCACACGTGGCTCCTTATAGTGGTTGTAGACCCCTGATCTAATACAATTACATCCACTCAACATGGGTATTCATCCATGGTTTATGTTTTAAGATGAAGCATGACATCCAGCTTTTATCTTCTAAGAGCTAAAAGATGAGTATGTGCGTATGTCACAATTAGACCACTGTCACTGATGCCCTGTCTGGATCTACCAGTCACCAACCTGAAAGAGTGGCATGTGTCGCTATAGCACACTGGGTTAAGAGCGTATGAGGAGTATTATTACTATTATTTATAATGACTATACATGTCTATTTTGGGATATAGTCAATTATTGTATTTGTTTTTATAGAAGTTGTAATTTATAATCTATAAATCCTTAAGAAGTAAAAGATCTCAAACACACACACACACACACACATAAAAGAAGTCATGCTGTTTACTAGTCACAAATATTTTGCCATCTTCTTGAAGTATAAAGGCATAACTGTGACTCTGTTCTGCTCTATAAATGATCTGAAATCTGAAATTTTGCAATGCAGATTTAGTCTTCGATGGATTATTACAAATATTCAAAGTTGTTTTTAAAGGCTTATATTCTACACAGGAGATAAGCACATCATCATGACAGTACTGGCTGTCACTGCCTCCCATTATAAACCAATGTATTACTCTGTATCTAAACTGCCACTGTGATTTTGTGTTCCTCGCTGTATCCTGCACATCTTATCCATGGGAGAGAGAGCAATAATGCCATTTTCGCTTGGAGCTGTAGTTACAAAAGTCTGCTCGGCTGGTCTCAATGTCATCTCCACAGGTAGAAACTGCATCTGCCTCACCATTGGCCCAGTTTACCTGTCACATTTCATAACACACATGGACATTTTCCTCGAGTGAACAAACAAAAGCTCAAAAGTGACTGTCAAGGAGAGAAAATAGAGCCGTAATACCATGACATTTGAAGCAGCTGGTTGGAGGTTGGAGCTAAGCTAGAACAAATCTCATGTTTACAGCCTTCCTGCTAGAGATTTGAGGCAGACGGGATCACCTCTGCAAATAGAAAATACCTGCAGAACCTAATTTAGCACTAGACAATTAAATATTGGAGTTATGTTTTGTTTAATATCACTTCAAAGGTTCATGATGTAACTTTTTGGGGAGGGCTTGCCAGCTGCTTGTCTCCATGTGTATTGCTCTCCCTGGAATGTTCCACAGTATGGTATTAAACTTGTCTATCTATCTTGCAGTCATTCAGTTACAGGTGCTTTTATTGCCTTTGAAAGATGCATTTTTACAATGAGTGGGGTCATCTCTCCACAGATCTGACCTGTAACTTGGCCTGGTAGCGTTTCCATGGAGACATAAGTTAGTGCATGGCAAACCCTCCACCAGAAAAGTGACAGTGTACCGTTGAGCCATGTTGTTGTAAAATTTGTTGTATGTAAAGATTGGAAAATGACTACTCACACATTAAGACTTCATTCATTCATTCTTTCTATTTTAAAATATATTATACTTTATCTGTTAGAGCTGGTCCTGCAGTATTTAAAGTGCAATCCTTCTTTAGTAACAGTAGTCCTATCTTGAAGAAATCAGATTAAAACATCATACTGTGTAATAATCATAGACTGCATACAGAAGTGGACTAAGCGAAAGTGACGTCACCCATAGCGTTCGACTCCAGTCCAGTGAAGCTCATCGAGGCTAGCAGTTAGACGGGCGATTCTGGAGCAGAGTTCCACATTTGAAATTACAACCACAAGTATCATAGCAAGCCAATTCGGAGCGATGCTGTTGAATGTAACGCCCCTTCCCTCCTGCACCGCTGATTTAGCAGAAAACGAGCACTTAGCAACACTGTCAATCAAACCTTTTGCTAACGATAGCTGAAGCGACCTGGGGGGAAAGAAGGTGCCTGATTTGTCTGTTCTTAATGTTCATATCTTGATTCTTGGACAAAATAGCGAATATAAAAACGCCGAGATCACATAGAGCGGGATAAAATGAACATTTTAAAATGAAAATGACGAGGCTCACTGCAACAGTAACAGAGAGAGGGGTGACAATTTTTCAGCGTAAAGTGATTAGTCTATGGAGCTGGAAGAGCATCCATTAGCACTTTCTTTTTTAAAACTTTTTTTATTTTGGAACGTGGTGGCGAGTGTGTTAGCTATGTCCATTTATATATACAGTCTATGGTAATAATGGGCATAATACAGTAATTATACAATTTAATGGTAACTCAATGTAGCTTCCATTTATATCCAGAGGTCAGTATTAAGAAATTGTACTTCTCAAAATAGTTTTCAGTCATCACTTTTACTCCTACTCATGTAATATTTTTTGTAGTTACTCTTACTTAGAGTAAATCTACAAGTGACAAAAGCTTTATGTTGACAATATTTAATGATTTTGAGCATGTGGCTACTCTACCCACCTCTGGTCAAATCTTCTCAAAGAAAGATTTATATTTCGAATTCACAAAATTTGAGCTTATTTTTGTCACAGAATGCCCAGTGAAGACATTTTGAATAGCTGGCAGAAGTAGCTAGACTCTTAAGCTGCATCAGGTATAACATATCTCATATTTACAGACTTCCTACTAAAGATGTCAGGGCCAAACCTTGTCTTAACGTCAGCAGGGGTAGAACTCATAAGCTGAGAGATAGGAGCAGGAAATTGCAGATTACAAGTGTCATTGGGATTTGTAAACAGGATTAGGTGAAATTGGTGTTCCTAAATGTCGCCAGCATGCACATCTTCCCTATATGTGATGACAGTGTAGGACCTGGAGGAACAGGGCCAGCAAAATGTCACAGGGAAATGGTTGGAGGGGAAAGAGGTGAGGTTTATAAGGTTACGGTGGACGTTATTGTTCTAGAGAAATGTTCCATCCTTCAATGTCACTGGTGCAACTTGTCAGGAGCCGAAGGTACTAGTTAGATTCGAGCTAGCACTGTTACCACTATCTAACTTATATATTGGCTAAAGATTGATATGAGAAACATTAGTTGCGCAGTTGTCAGTCTCGTCAACACCACCAATTGCTCAAAAACCATTCACTTTTTGGAGCTAGGATACAACCACCAACCCTGCAGTTATAATGGATTGTGTTGTCAGAATCTGCAGTTACGCCTCACTCAGTCAATGCAGATTTTAAGATATTAAATACTAAACGAAGTGCTTTGACGTTGCATAGTGATAAATCTATTTACTACCAGTGACAGCTTGTCTCTTGTGTTTACTTCTTAACATTGTTTCGCTGATGGACTTTTTACTCTGTGGCCAGAAAAATAGGTGGTTTCTTTTGCCAATAAATGTTGCTTTTAACGTTTCATCCAAAGCTTTTCATCATTTTGCTGCGGCATTATATACACTAACATGAATCATTGACTATATTGCCCTTATCACAGTGGTTGGTTGCTGAGGTCTTCCTGTTTGCTCAGTAGTGCCATATAGTTGTTCTCCAGGTAAAATTGCTGCATCTTGTGTCTTGCTCTTTCTAATCACAGAAACACATTTACAAACATAGAACTCAGCCTCCTGCGGTGAATCTGATGCCTTGTCTCTGTAACAGCTGTTAACGGGGACTTTTAATGAGCCCTTTATTAACACTGAGCTAAACTTTGCTTTGCCACTAAACATCTTTTAGAGGGGAATATCTCTTTTTACGGAGTTGTGTCAAATTGTTTTTACTCAAGCATGAAAATAATATTGTCTGAAAAGTGACGAAATTGAGAAATGATGCACTTAACTTTCTACTTCACTGTGATATTAAGATGATACTATCAGGTCAAGATACAGGTCAGATCTGTAGAGAAGTAAGCTCACTCACCAGCACAAGAATTAACGTGTTTCAGGGTATTTTAGCAATGAAAACACCAGCAATGGAATAACTGAAATATAGATAAGTTTTTCATGTATTTGAGCATCTAGCACAGGGCTGTCCAAACTACAGCCTCAGACCAATTTCTGTTGGCCCTCATGCCTTCTGAATTGATAAGGAAGTATTTTAACTGAAGAGATTCTACCTCTATAACCTGAATAACATCACACTGCATTGTGACACAGACATAAAAATAATCTTCCAAGTTTTATTAAAGGTACAATGTCTCAAACCTGTGTTAAATGCACCATTTGACTTGCTGTATCGACACTGGTCTGTCGCCCTCCGCTTCAAATAGGTTTCAGTATGCGGCCCTCGGTGAAAAAAGTTTGGACACCCCTGATCTAGCGTTAGCATGCTAGTTGTTGTTGTTAGCATTACATGACGACAAAACTCCACTTGTTGTGAAACACGCTTATAAACTGATAATTAGGCTGCTTAAAATGCACAAGGAAAGTGAGGAATAACTTAAAACCACTGCAAACCAAATGATTTCTTTTCACATTTATAAGACAAAATCAGGTACAACGCTATGAATGACATACTGTGGAACATGCTAAGAAATAAAACAAATATGACTATAATTCCAGTATTTTTGTTTCGCAGTTTGGTGAAACAATTATGTACCATCAATGGGAATAACTGAGAAGTCAGAAGTAGAATTCCAGCTGCAGTAATCCCCGGTGACACTGAAAGCCATACTTATAGTTCAGTTTCACTTGGCTCGGTTCAGCTGAGATCCTGGACTTTCTTTGGGTTGTACTTTGACTTGTGTTTCAGTGTTTGGGCTCAGACTGCAGAGAGGAGCACTGACAGGTTAAGTCCTCTGCGCTGCTGGGAAAAGCAGAGGTCGCAATGAAGTAGTTTGATAGACATGGGAACAGATTTCAAACTAGGGATACTCTAGGTAATGTGATAAGTAAGATTATTTAAGGGAGTTGGTTTAATAAGTTGTGTTTACAGCCAGGGGCAGGGTGGGGCTCTAAAATCTACTGGGAGCGTTTGCAATGCAGCGGCCCCTCAGCAAGGCAAGTTTATTCTTATAGTACAATTTGTACACAAAGTAATTCAAAGTGCTTTACAGAATAAGGAAGATATTAAAATCACAATACAACTGAAAACATAAATGATCATCATAAAATAAAAAAATGGAATAAAAACTTTTTTTGAGTCTGGGTTTAAACATTGTCAAAGTAGAGGCCTGTCTCACATCTTCAGGAAGATTGTTCCAAGTTTTAGCTGCATAAAACTAAAACGCGGATACTCCATGTTTAGTCCTGTGTCGTAACGGCTAGTGCGGGTGCCGACCAAGGAGTGCAGACTCGGGGCAAGTTGACAGTGTTTATTTACAGTTTGTGCTAAAACAGTTTAATAGTTCGTTTAACACACACGGGGAGCAGGGAGCGGGAGGCAGACCAGACGGGCGTAGTGCAGAGCAGGAACGGGAAAACCAGGACCGGAACGAGGACAGGATCAGGACGAGACCAGGGCAAGCCAAGCAGGGGTTGTCCGGAGCGGGCACGGAGACAGCCAGGGCCGGAGCACGACGGGACCAGGAACAGGACCAGGGAAGACCCAGCAGGAGTAATCCAGAGAGCGGGAGCCAGGGCCGGAGACGGGAAGCAAGCCGGAGACCAAGACGGGACAGGAGGCAAGGCAGAAGGGTGGACGATACCGGAGCTGGAGCGCAGAGGCAAGAGCAGGAACGAGCGAGAGCAGGAATCTGGAAGGTGGCAAAAATCCAATGAGTAACAGGCAGACAGGTAACAAAATGCAAAAACTAAGCTGGAGCATTCACGTTGACACGCGGACGGTCTGGCCCCGAGTGTCTTCTGCCGAGCCCTCAAATACTCGGCAGTAGGTGGAGGTAATTGCGCTCCAGGTGTGCGCGGGAGGAGTCAGGAACTCCGCCCAGCTCCAAGCAGACAGGTAGGGGAGGGGGAGAGAGCACAGGAGGACAGATAATGCAGGCATCATGACATCCTGACTCTGGGCACCAGCAGGAGGCCGGTCCCTGAAGAGTGTGAGATAGTTCATATGGCACTAACATGTCAGAGATGTACTTTGGACCTAGGCCATGGAGAGACTTATACACAAGCAGAGCTGCTTTAAAGTCTATTCTCTGAGCCACAGGAGCCGGTGCAGAGCACAGGACGCATGTGCTCGTACTTCTCCTCATAAACAAAAAAAAAATCTTCCAAATGTGTAGGGGGGGTTGATTTTTGTGAAGAATCACATTAATTCCTTTATTCTGCTGCATTTTATTTATTTATTTTTCCATTGACTTTGGGCTTATTACAATAACATGGTGAAAGCTCATCTATGCTTATACGTATGTATAAAACAATAGGCCTATACTATTCTTTCATAGATTATGTTAAATACTTTATTTCAAGTAAAGTGTTCAATTCAATGCAGAATTTACATCTAAAAGTTGAAGTTAGATGAAGTTTGCAGTGCTGATATAGCAGTATGCGCTGGAGGAACTACTCCGAGGTTTTGGGATACACAGGATTAACACACGACTTGACAGCGCTCTGTGGGCTGCAATGAAACAAGGCAGAGAGAAACGATGCTCCGCACTAGAAGGGTCTGCCACTGAGCACGGTTGCCGGAGAGTGCAGCCGCAACCACTCCGCTCCTTAGGCCACACACCCCTCTCGCAGCTCTCCCGTCTGGTATCAAACAAGCTCTGACATCAGCCCACATAGGCTGCCGGCTGACCAGGAAATCACTCTGCCACTGTTTACAGCATTCTAGAAATTTGTATTATATTTTCAAATGGAGTGCAAAATGGAGTACGAAAATAGGATTCACACATGTTGAATCTTAAATTAGCCCCACAAACCTGCCATATTAATCTTAAGGCTTAATGTCCTTTCCGCCGAAAACAATCACATCTTTAGTGGTGAATAATGATGCTATTATGGAAAAAATGTATTTATCTTTTGCTGAACTTTGTGTCAGTTTTTGTTTCATGTGGCCAGCAATTACAGAGATATTAAACTTAAACTATCAATCAAAGAGCAGATTCTTCCATAAGATTCTGACCAGTCCCACAGCTCAGTGTAAACTATAGCCAGTTTATAGGACCCAATAAAACAAAAAGTCCTATTTACACATTTCTATATTTCAAATTAACAGATGAAGGTGTGAACATTGACAAACAATTAGTGCTTTGGTGATGTTATGTTATGTTATATACTATGTGTGGCCACGAGCACACTACTTTTACACTACTACTACATTTCCTTTTTATCTTTTAACTGTCCCTTATTGGATAAACAAATAACTGGAATTGGTCTTTTATACCTTCTTGCCTCCATGGAGGTGTCATTGTTTTGCCTTGAAGGTTCCACTGTGGCATTACATTTGTCAATTTGCATTTATCCAAGTATAGATGCAAAATGGCTCCAAAATTGTCACATCGTAAATATTCCAGCACATGTGGATTTTTCTTCTAGATATTTGGCATGGTAATACTTAAAAATCTATCAAGAATGACAAGAATGGCACCTGCTCCAATCGGTAACACCAGCGCATCGTACAATCTGAAAACAACAGTATCTATTTTAAACCCTTAAGTCTGTGTTGGCAGAGGATGAAATCTCAGGTATCATTCTATAGAAAGCAAACTGCCGACGTGAGCCTTTCCACCGATTATGATCAAAACATAACGACAAAACCACAACACAACAGGCCTGTTTCCAATGCATCTCTGTGAGAGCCTATCTTCATGCCTGACACCACAGTAAAGAGGATGAGGAGGTCTGTATATGAAGAAGAATAAGGGTTTCCAATATGTCAGCTCGAATTTCAGCGTGGTCTTCAAAAGGCTATTGTGGGTTAGGTTTTGTGGAATCGCTGTGATGTGCAAAATGAAGCTGGAACTGAAGCTTGAAAATAGATAGGTCAGAACTTGTCCATAAAATATTAGTGCTATGTAATCTAAGGACATGTTTAAAGGTAATTACATATTGTCCTTCTGTCATGATATCGGTACTGCAGCTTGTATTATTTTTATGAGAAAAAAATGAAATGAGACAGTATCTGATTTGTTAGAGCATAAGGGATAAGGGCATAAGGGTTTATTAAGGTTATTAAATGTGCACTATGTAACTATGAGATGTTATTGCTTTGCCTGAATATGGATATGGCTTTAAACTTATCTATCTTGGATTTATTTAATTACATGTGTTTTTATGACTAAAACAGTACCTTGAAAAACTTTCATTCAATGTGAGCAGGCGTGCCTCTTCCCAGATCTGAACTGTAACATGACCTGAGAGCATCACCTGCTTGTCTCCATGATAGTTATGTCTAATGTCTAATACCAAACAGTGAAACAATTCAGGCAAAGACAAACATGTAATGGACCCTCCTCTAGACTATATAGTTCAACTTTTAGTGAATATTTTGATTATGCTAAACAAATATTCTCTTTGTGTAAATCTGTTAACTAAAGTTTTAGGAATTGCGTATTATTATCTTATTTTTAATGCCTATTTCTTTGTTTTCCAGTTGATTTTATTCTTGTGAATTTCCTCTTCTTTTTATGATATATATTTTTAATATTTAATAACCAAAATCAAGTTTAAGAAATTAAATACATTTTCCTTGGACAAATGTATTATCTCTGAAATCACAGACAATAAACCAAGATGGTGCCATGTACGGTCGCCCTGGTGATTTGGTGCGCTGTGTGTTTTTTGGTTTTGTGTGTTTGTCCTGTGTTCGCGTGCTCTTACACCTGTGAAGAGCTCTTATCCATCAGAACTACCACTCCTGTTGATCTTCTGCCAGTCTTTTTAGTACCTGCAGTAGTTTTTGTTCACTCTTTGGCCAAAAGAGTGAGACGCCAAAGACGAGGAAAGCGGGCAGGGGCCTTGGTGTGCCTTCGGAGATGCGGCGCTCGCACGCCCCTACCTGGAATTTTCCTCTCTAACGTTCGCTCACTCAGCAACAAGACGGACGAACTAGCGCTGCTGATGAGGAGAAACAAGGACTTTTCCTCTTCTTGCGTCTTATGCTTCACGGAGATATGGCTCAATGAGCTTATCCCGGACTGCGCGCTTCATCTGGAGGGATTCCAGCTCCTCCGCGCGGACAGACAACAGGGACTCTCCGGGGGAAAGACGAAAGGTGGAGGTGTCTGTTTCTACATGAACAACGCCTGGTGTACGGATGTGACTGTGATCTCCCAACACTGCTCTCCCGCCATGGAATATCTTTTCATTAACTGTAGGCCTTTCTACTCTCCATGTGAGTTCACTTCATTCATTCTGGCCACTGTTTACATCCCTCCGTGCGCGGACACGCACGAGGCCCAGCGCGTGCTCGTGGAGCAGATTCTGAATGTGGAGCGAACCTTCCCAGACTCATTACTGATCATCTTGGGGAATTTTAATAAAGGAAATCTGAGCCAGGAACTTTCCAAGTACAAACAGTTTATTAAATGCCCAACGAGAGAGCAGAAGACGCTGGATCATTGTTACACAACGGTCAGTGGAGCCTACAGAGACGTGTCCCGTGCTGCTCTGGGATTCTCTGATCACGTCATGGTTCACCTCATCCCTGCTTACAAAGAACGGCTGAAACTCTCCAAACCTGCTGTGAGGACAAGCTCGCTCAGCTCAATGTGCCTGACTCCACCTGCAGGTGGATCACTGACTTCCTGACGGACAGGAGGCAGCGCGTACGGCTGGGGAAGAATGTCTCGGACACTCGGACTATCAGCATAGGATCTCCACAGGGCTGTGTACTTTCTCCCCTGCTCTTCTCCCTGTACACCAACTGCTGCACCTCCAGCCACGACTCCGTCAAACTGGTTAAGTTTGCAGATGACACCACCCTCATTGGACTCATCTCGGACGGCGATGAATCTGCCTACAGGAGGGAGGTGGACCGGCTGGTGTCCTGGTGCAGCAGCAACAACCTGGAGCTCAACGCCCAGAAGACAGTGGAGATGATTGTGGACTTCAGGAAAGTCACAACCCCCCTGCCTCCCCTCAACCTGACGGACTCCCCCATCACCACTGTGGACTCTTTCCGCTTCCTGGGCACCTGCATCACCCAGGATCTCAAGTGGGAGCCGACCATCAGCTCCCTCATCAAGAAAGCCCATCACAGGATGTTCCACCTGCGGCAGCTGAAGAAACGCAAGCTGCCAGTCCAGATGATGGTGCAGTTTTACACGGCCATCATTGAGTCCATCCTCACCTCCTCCATCACTGTGTGGTTCACTGGGGCCACTGCCAGGGACAGACAGAGACTGCAGCACATTGTGCGCTCTGCTGAGGAGGTGATTGGCTGCAGCCTTCCATCTCTACAGGACCTGTACGTCTCCAGGACTCGGGGGCGAGCAGGCCGTATAGCAGCTGACACATCTCACCCTGGACATGGACTATTTGAGCCACTTCCCTCTGGCAGGAGGCTACGGTCCATTGGGACCAGAACCTCTCGTCATAAGAACAGTTTCTTCCCCTCTGCCGTTTGTCTCATGAACACTTTATAATATTTGCACAAAACTGGACACTTTATAACACCGGACACTTTAATAAGTCATGTTTGCACTGTTGTTCTGATGCTGCTGTTGTATATATTTTTTCTACCTTTAAGTATTTCATTTTATTTTTAAGCATATCTCTTTTTTAACTTCGTGCATGCCCTTATTTGTATTTGTATTTATTCAGTGTTTTTTATGTTTTATGTTGCACCTTTTCACCAAAATAAGTTCCTAGTTTGTGAACTGTGTTCACAAACGATGCCAATAAAAGGATTCTGATTCTGATTCTGAAGAACAAACAAAAAGGCTTATTCATCCATAGACTGCATCAGGATGTGCACTAAGTGAGTGTGACGCCACCCACAGCCTTCAGCTCCAGTCAAATGAAGCTCATTGAGGCCTACAGTTATAGGGGTGAATTTGGAGCAGAGTTCCATATTTGGAATTCCAACCACGAGTACCATAGCAACCAAAGAGCCAATCCGGAGTGAGGCTGTTCCCTTCCCACCCGTCTGTCAATTAAACCTGTTCCTAATGCTAGTGGGAGGAGTGACCTCGGGGGAAAGAAGGTGCCTGATTTTATTAATGTTCATATCTTGAATTATGGACAAAATAGGAAAATAAAAACACTAGGACCATCTAGAGCAGGGGTGTCCAAACTAAGGCCGAGGGCCAAATGCGGCCCTCAGACCAATTTTCAGACTGCTGAACTGGCCCAATCGATCATAAGCAAATTAAACTATTTCTACCACTATATCCTCAAACATCACATTGCATTGTGATAGAGACCTAAAATGAATGTGTTTCAAGCCTTATTACTATACAGTGGCTCCGTCAAAGCTGCGCTTAAAGCACCGTGCTGCATTGATCACTGGTCTGTGGCCCTCCGCTTCGAATATGTTTTGAGATGTGGCCCTTGATAAAAAAAAGTTTGGGCACCTCTGATCTAGAGGGTGTTAATACGAATTACTCCTGCACATCTGAGATACTGACCTGAAGATGTCAGACTGCAGATGGCGCTGTCGTCCTGCCTCCACTGGCAGGAAGACAGCGCCAAAACCTGTTTAAATCACCTGAACAGAGACATCAGAGCATCATCATGTGACCACTCTGAGGAAGACACGAGTGAGCAGTCAAAACTGTCAGGTATGAAAACAAACTAAACCTTGGTCTGGAAAAAGGATCTATTAAAATAAACAAAAGGCTCCCCATTTGAGCTACTTCACTACAGCAGTGAAGGAGAACATTAATTTTCATTTCCTCAATCAATTACTATTATTTCCTAAACTTGTATCTAATTTTAAGGAACAAACATCATTCATTCAACACGGTCGGGGAATCATTTAAATGCAAAACAGTCTTAAAACTGCTCCTTCTCCACCGTTTAGCCCCTGGTGTGGCTTTATCAGCGGGGCAGACATCTAATCATGCTTCACAGTGGGAACGCCCCATCACTTAGCGTCAACTCTAAATCATATTGACAGCTAACGACAGGACAGGGACGTCGGCCATGTTGGAAAAATGAATGAAATCAAGGGGAATTAACCGAGCACGGATTGTGATGGACCCAGCCAGGGGTACAGTGATATTTTGAGCGGAAAAGCATTGAAGATAATTGCCTGTGTGAAAATTTTGTACTTCAGTTGCTAGTCACCCATTGCGCAGCCGCCCACTCAATTTAAAAAGAGATATTTAGAAATTGAATTGTGTTTTGATTGAATCATTTTGAATTTTCAGGAAAGTGGTCCTTCAAATGTACAAAACCTGCTATTTGTGTTTTTGAATGGTGGTGAAATTAGTTTGGAACAGATTGATTATAATAGTGCGTCTGGCCCTGTGCAGGTTTTTTTTTTAAGAAGTCAGGGTACCATCACATGTCTGAACAGTGATACTGTGGTGGATACTGAAGTAAACTTAGTAAAGTACTGTACTTAAGTAAAAATGTAGGTATCTGTACTTAAGTATATTTTAATGGATACTTTTTACTTTTACTTAACTGCATTTGTGCATTTCAGAGCAGATATCTGTACTTTCTACTCCACTACATTTTTTAACAGGACTGAAAAGTAAAAGTATTTTTTATTATTACTGAGGGGTTTACTTCTAACACATTTGTAGCAAATAAAAAATGTATTGTTTCTGTTGAACAAAATTCAGCACAAATCTTTGTCAAAATCAGTACATTTTAAGCCTTATAAGACCTCAAACTTTATGCAAAGTACTTTTATTTTTTGCTCTTTAGATACATTTTTAAATAGATACTTTTATGTTGTTGTTTTTTTTGCCCCTATATCTGTACTTTTACTTAAGTAACAAAACATACTTCTTCCATCACTCTTCACATTTCAGATCACATGGTGGTTTTCTGGGGTTTGCACGTCCTTCCTGCGTCATAGGTTTTGGGGTATACTCCTGTTACCCCAATGATCCTTAAGAAAACTCTCGAGGTCAATACTTTGACCTAGTTTCTCTTGACTAAAATTTGATGGGTCAAATGCAGAGTACAAGCTTCCCCACATGGGATAATGAAGGATACAAATAAATTAAAACAAAACAATATATATTTAAGAATGTGTTCAGTAACATGGCTCGATACCCAAAAGGAGCAAATGTATTCTTAAAGGTGCTCTATGTAACTTATCTGGTGCATGTTCCACCACCTGCTTGACACCAAGGAGATGTTATTGATGGTTTGCTTGGAATTTTCCACAGTATGGCATTAAAGCTATTTCGCTGGTGGCATTAGGCCAAGTTAGAATTAATGTTTTTCAATTAGTTGGTTTAAGCAATAAAACACTTGTAACTGAATAATGCAAAAAAGATGAGTTAAATAGGGCGGCAGTGATGAATCTACAAGTCGGGACTAGTCAACTGTACAGACACTAAAACACATATGAAAAGATCTTGTTTTAAGAAACACAGTGACATTATTTAAACAAAACGTCAAAAAAAGAGAGAAAAAGATTTAAAAGGCATAATGTGCAATAAAAATAATCAGCTGAATAATCGAAAAATGTATTTGTTACTAGTAGGCCACTAAAATAATTAATTAAGCGCATATTACACTATTTTCTGATCTGTTATCATGTTTTTTCCTCATCACAAACAAACCCGGAGTTGTATTTTGTTTCATTCACACCCTTCATATTTAGGCTGAGTTCTTCTTGCAAATAGAAAACACTGTTCCACCTTGTGATGTCATGTGGTAATACAGGTAGTGCTCCTCTGTGTTTTTAAACTTCATACACCTTAACTAGAATCATTTAAGTAATTTCAGCCCTGGAATTGCCAATCTGTATCAAACTAAAGGTAAAAGGAGCTGTTAACTTCAAAACTACCACTTCATGACATCACAAGGTGGAACAGAGCAATTTGAGCTTTGGAGATATAGACAGACTAATAAACCAGGATTACTCAAACATGTGTGAATGAAACAAAACACAACTCCAGGTATGTTTTTGAGAAAGTAACAACTTTATAACAAGGCTTAAAGCTCACAAGAATCTAGTTTGCATAATACAGGGCCTTTAAAGCCATACTGTGGAGGAATCCTGACATATAAATAACATTTCCATTGAGACAAGCATGTGGCAGACCCTCTTTCAGACAAGTTACATAGTGGACCTTTAATATATAACACATCATTCCCAAAGGCTGTACATTAGAGGTAACACCAGACATGCCATTACTGAAGCATCATAATGGAGTAAGTAATTTGCCTCCATGTTTTATGCACAAATGCTGGTTCCATATTGAAAGCTCAAATAGTCCTGGATGATTGTTTTCTCATTATTCCTCATTGCTTTTACCATGACCTCTGCCATACCTGCAGTCTAAAGCCATAATACACATGTTAGTTGTTGTGGCTAATGGCATGTGTTTCTATGACGATGCACTCTGAGCTTTTGTCCTGTTTAACATAATGTCCAGGCCTTGTATGATGCACGCAATTATAGTGAAAATAATTGCTACTTTAGTTTGTGTACATTCCCACCCACATGTCATCACTGTATATCCATTAGTACTGAGGACCTCAATACTAAACCTGTTTAGTGGAATATGTGATGGTGCAAACTGAAAAACTATTACTAGTATTTATATTTTTAAGTCTATGGAGAAAAAAATAAAGGATAATAAAAATAAGAATGAAACCCAAAATGACCTTTGAGAATTTTATCTTTAAAGACAAGTTTTAATATTAACAGTAAAATAGAGAATCACAGGCTAAATAACAGTACAGCATGCTAACGTAACACATTTATATTTATTTAGCTACAGCATAGACAGAACTGAATATGTGTCTGATATGTTAACGTAAGATATTAACAGATAATCAGATAACTAAAGCATAAAAAACAAGCTAACAAGTTTACTCTTGATCTCACTCCAAATCAATAAATCCATTGAATTCTTCATCCTCGGTGTCACTTCTGAACAACTCCGCCTGCTCCGGAAGTAGATGAAGCTCCGATTCCTCTTCTGTGTAGCTGTGATCAGACTCAGCAGAATACGATTTTCTTTTCGAGGTCATTTGTGTTCAGTCTTTCTCAGATGCCTTTAAATTACCGTAATGTTGAAATTTTACATTTTCAATGGTACAGGAGTAGTAGATATTGGTACACAAGCCTAGAGTGCCCTCACGCGGTTGTCAGTGTGACAATAACGAAGATGTGAAATTATATATTTTAATAATTTCACATATAAATCGCATCTCCGGCCAAACTATGAAAAAAGTGCAACTTATAGTCCAGAAAATACGGTATTTAAATATAATTACATGGCCAAAGCCAACATATTTCAACCTGCAATGGTCCTCACCAGAGCTTACATCAAATCATTACATAGTGCATCTTTAAGTCATTCACTTGAGAGGTAATGGCAGATGGCTCTGTCTCTATAAGTTGAATAAAAATGTCTGACTTTTATTGGCGTTATAAATGTCCAATCAGTCAGTGTTTGTTGTTGAGGCCAGTTCTAAATGTGCCCTTGTTTTTCTGCTCCCTGATCCTGACTCCAGCTGCAGCGTGGGCCTCTTTGACAGCTCTATTTTGGTCTGTTCCTCTCACCTCTTTCTCTCCCTCCCTCTCTTGCCCTCTCCATCCCTCTTTCTCTCCTCTCCTCCGGTCTCCCTTTCTCTTTCCTCTCTTTATCTCTCTTTCCTTCTCATTGTCTATTCTCTCTATCTTCTTCTCCTTTTCCTGTCTTGTACTCTCAGACTCTCCCACTCCTTCCCTCACTCTCTATATCTCTCCTTCCCTTGCTTGCTTTCCCCTCCCTCTGTCTCTTTCTCTCCATCTCTCTGCTCTGTCTTTCCCTCCTTTCGTCTCTTGCTCTCTCACCTCCCCTGTCTTTCTCTTTTACCCTCCCTGCCCACACTCTTCCTTTGTCTCTCCCCCTCTCTACCTCTCTTCCCTCTTTCCCTTTCTCCCTCCTTCACCTATCTTTCTTCCGGCCCTCCCTCTCCCTCCTTCTCTCTGGACACTGTGAGCTTAGCACTAATGTATTAATCAGCTCTGTCTGAGTCACCACAGCACAGCACTTGTTCCAGACCTCTTAGCCCTGGCCGCTTCATGTGTCCACCCTCTGTCAAAGGACAATTCAAACCAATGTACCTTTAATGGATGATAAGTGTATGGTGGCTCCATTAGGAACGTGTAGGTGGAGACTGACCATTTGGCCTGTTGCATCAGATATTGTCAAATATAGAAAGTGATTTTATGAAATGCACTGCCCACTATTTAGAGTCACACCTGTAATATAGTGATGGATATTGATGTAGGTAACTTTGTGTTGTTTCTGGCCCAGCAGTGATTCCAGGATTTAAAGAGGCAGTATTATTATTATTATTATTATTATTATTATTATTATTATTATTATTATTATTATTATTATTATTATTATTATTATTATTATTATTATTATTATTATTGGAGCTTTCATACACTGCCTGGCCAAAAAAGTCACCACGTGGATTTAACTAAGCAAATAGGTACGAGCCGCCTCCAGTTGGTCCAGTCTAGGTTCAGCAACAGTCTGTGCTCAAAGAATGAGGTCAGCTGACACCTGAATATACTGAATGACCAGGTTATTCCATCAACGGATTTCTTCTTTCTTGATGGCACGGGCATATTCCAAGATGACAATGCCAGGATCCTTCGGGCTCAAATTGTGAAAGAGTGGTCCAGGGAGCATGAGACATCATTTTCACGTATAGATTGTCCACCACAGAGTCCAGACCTTAACCCCATTGAGAATCTTTGGGATGCGCTGGAAAAGGCTTTGTGAAGCAGTCAGACTTTACCATCATCAAGAAATAAATCTTGTGACATTGCAGAAGCAAAATCGAAACAATGCCACAGCCGTAATCAAAGGTAAAGGTGGTCCAATGAAATATTAGAGTGCGTGACCTTTTCTTTTTGGCATCTGTGCATGTTTCAGTAATATTTCGATCTACCCTGAGAACTATTTGAACCCTCTTTACAATTAGCAGTACGACCTTACGTCACCCATTCACAACAATTTTCCATAAATACACAAAAACATGATACAAAACTGTACCATACAACTTCACAAACCTGATGCGATGTTTTGTAGTTTCATTAGCGGGATGCATGCTGATTCTGTTGTGATAGCGATCGGAATGGGGACTTATGCAACCCAATAGAAATGTTATATGCTCTCTTAAACCAGGACTAAACTAGGATTAAACCAGGACTAAAGTCTGTCTGTGATTCATTGAGAGCCATCCTTCTTACACGCATTGTCTTTACACTGGCTCAGGTGGTAGAGTGGTCGCCATTTTGTCATTGTGCCCTTGAGCAAGACCATTCTAATATGAGTGTGGTGAGTGAGGTATTGTCCATGGTCAGACAGGCATTTAGTGCTGATATCAGGAACCTTATTCACTCTGCTCTGTTTAATACTTAAGCACGTGTGAGCTTACTCAGCCTTCCTCGTCTCTCTTGAATGCCCTGGTCTGAATGTCTGGAGCCAGGAGCGTTTTGTGAACTGTTGAAGGCCTTGTGCGCGGTCTCCTGGCTGTAATCGTAGCCCCACGCCTCCACACACACCCAAACACAACACGCTTCTAATGATAATAATAAATTAACTTTCTCTGCTCGCCCCAAGCCCATAAATAATTAATTGTTTTGTAGAGAGGGGCTGGTTTTGCATGTCCAATTTGCTGGTTGTTGCAGACAGAGTGATCAGATGTTACAGTCTCAGCGCTTCTGGTTCAGGCTCAATTAAAACGAAGCATTGGCAAAATATGAGCTTTTGTTAGGGCTGTTTTCAGCTGAAACAAGCTGGGCGTTTCACAGCATCAGTCATCACGCCATTGAGCAAACCACAACTTTGTGGAACAGGATGAGAATACTTTTTTATTTTGCCTTTGACATGTTGAATCTTTTTAACAAGAGACCTGGCCAAGGTAGCACCCAACACAATCAACACAGTACAGTATAATCACAAAATATGATACAGAAAACTTTGTATTTCTCAATAAAACTTTTTCACATCTCTGTCTCCACACTTTTTACAATTTTCTTGAACTCAACAGGAGACATTAAAGATTACAATTTAAGATCTTTTTGTAAACCACGCATGCCACAGAGAGCACGTGGAGGAATTTTAAGGGGCACGGGCAGCAAAATCTTAAAAAAAAAAAAATCTGTCTTGCTGCGCTCATGGATGTGTCATATCTCCCGTGTGCTCAATGCCACGGCTCAGAGGTGATTGACAGGTTCTGTAACGACTCTGCCCGCACTCATTCAACCTCTTCCCGCTCACTGGCCACCACGGCTTTGGGGGCTTTTCCCCCGGTTTGCGTGTGCGCACATCGGAACCAAGCGCAGTTTGGAGGCAGGAGCGCAGAGGAGGTGCCTCTTGTGTTCACGCGCTGCCGTGTGTAGCTCCACTGTTGAGTGTTTCTCTTTGTTCTTTTATCATGACTCGCGTGTGTAAAGTGCCATGTACTTATGACACTGTATATTCTTCAGTTCAGAACTGAAGAAGCGGCTTAGATGAGCTGCAAGATCACCTGACCCTGAATCTGACAATATGAGCTATGAACTACAAATGGAATGTAATAATAATAATAATAATATCAAATATATCTTCTCTACATCATTTACAGATGATCTGTTTGTGACCGAGAAATTAGGGATCATTAGAAACAAATGATATGAGAATATTAAGCAGTACAATGGTGCCAAAAAGCACCAGAATGAAGGGATCTACTTAAGTTTACTTAAAAAAAAATCTATTTAATATTACATAACATTTTGAGTAACATTATGAATGAATGAGCTGTACCAAAACTACAATATAAAAACTGCAATGTGACAAAAAAGTTCAATATCATGTGACTGCAACAAGTAGTGGCACACTCAGATATTATCAGTGGTGCTTCATTATTTCCTTATTTAAATAAGGGCTAAGGGGCAGGGTAAGTGAACAACAGACCAATAAAATGTGTTTAGAACTTAAAGACCCACGGTGTAACTTTTTAGAATAATATAAAAGCTTTTTTTCTGGATAAGCCACTGAAATAATCACATTCAAAACACATCTGGTATAAAAATAATAATCTGTAGTAACTTTAGAGAAAAGAGAGCGGCCAAAAAGAACATGCTGTGCTGTAATTTTGGACATTTTTATTCAAACTAGACCAGGTCTCTGTGTCTCAGGTCAGAAGTGAAACTCACCTCCTCAACTACTTTGCTTTATCAGTTTTAAAGCTACACTATATAACTTTTCTAGTGGAGACAACATCAGGCCAAATTACAACTCAAACTATGGAGATAAGAACATGCTGAAATTAAAAATGCAGGACCCCTTATATGTTTAATACCATACTCTGGAACCTTCGAGACAAGCCGGTCCGTCCCTCGCCATCTGAAATCTTACATAGTTCACCTTTAAAGCATTTCAATTTCATATTCCAGTTTCTCGCTTTCTTCGCCCCCCCCTTTTGAACCGCCTAACCAACTAAATAAGTTAAATGTACCAATATTTATCCCTCCGCAGAAGCACGGGGACATCAGGACCTGCCTCATTGCACTGGCTCAGATTCAGTGGGCTGTGCTGGACATGGCACTAAACCCAATGGAGTTATATGGACCTGCTGCTTTATGGGGCTTGGGGTAATTGCTGCAGTGATTAGTGTGGAGCCGGCGCCCTGTCTGTCCTGGGACGTCCCGAGTGGAGCGCTGGGGGAGGGAGGGGTGTGGAGGGTGTGTGTGGGGGGGAACACGAGGGTATAATCAAGTGTATCTGCTCCTGTCTGCCCTCTGCACTGCTATAATAAAGATTAATTTACTTAGAGCTGAGTTGGGTGTCAGCTTCCTGTTTAATGGTGCCATATTGAGCACCTTTGTCCATGCAAAAGACATACGCTTTTGATTGTTCTTTATTTATTAATTACTTTTATTTTTATTTTTTTTCAAAGGGTCGGTTTGTTTCTATGAGTTTTGCAGTCACTGTAAAGCTAACAATAACTAGCATGCTAATAGGACGCCTCCTGTTTCTTCTACGATACAATCCTTTTATTATTATGAGATACAGAGGTTAGGGTTAGGGTTAAGGACAAAGTGGTCTTAGTTAAATTCTAAGAGTTTACAATTGATCTGTACTGGGACAAAAGATTTGGATACACCCTCTTGGATAGCTTCATAGTAAAAGTGAAAAATAAGAAACATACTTCAAATTGACTTATTTTATGGTATTCAAACTCACCGGAAAAGGCCATCAATACAATAATCATTCATTTTTGAAGCTTCTGACCATGGTATAATGTTGTTCCCTCATCAAAAAAATACTTGAAGAGGTTTTCTGTGTCATCTATGCATGTTTGAGTAATTTAGCAAGCTCTCCTGTGCCCTAGTCAAACTGTCTTTATGGTTAACTGATTCTAAGATTTTGTCCAATGCTCAGCTCACAAGTCTATGTCATCCATGCGCTAATGGTTAAACTGTCTTTATTTGAGCCCTTGGGTAAATTTGGTTTGCAGTGATTAAAAGGCATTAGCCATACATCTGCACATGCACACAATCAACAGATAAAATGGATAAAAACATCAGTTCAGTTACGTTGAGTTACCTTTCTCTAAAAATCCAATGGCTGCAGGCATGAAACGGTCTCTGTATCTTTTGGTTCTGAACTTTGGCTCAGCCGGTCTTTGACCCGATGGCAGGTACTCAAACAGACAGTTCAGGGGGTGGCTCCAGTCCCGCATAATTCTGGAGCTTAGTCTCCGCTGCTGGCTGGTGTACAAAGACTCCATACTGTGCTGTGACTGTTCAATCAGCTTGCCCACCCGTTTCACAATCTGCAAAAGTGGATTTTTGTTCTTAACCGACACACTTCCAAACCAGTATGACAAGCAGAAGGCTAAAATAGATTCAATAAAAGCAGAATAAAACAGTGACATTAGAGTCTTCTCCACATTAAAAGCAGATGTTTCCTGAGGCAGTGCAGGTGCTTGTGCCCCTTCTTGTACACTGCCTCACAGTTGGCATCAGAGTTTAGAGCAGAGTTAATAGTTTTGCACAGATACTTATGCTGAGTGACCTGCTCCACGATTTGACCTTTAATTTTAACTGTGTCATGACTGTGGGTGCCTTTTCTAAAATCAATCACCAGAGCTTTCATTTTCTATTTAGCAGCAGGAAAGGCTCCTCACACCATTCTACAAAATCCTGTACAATTGGCCAATGGCTGGTCTCCCCGCCTTGAACAAGCTTACAATAGCAGAATCATCTGCATATTTCAGAATGAAACTGTTTTCATAATGGCTCTGCAGCATGTTTGTGAACAGAATGAATAACAACGGTGAAAGAACACAGCCTTGTGGTGAACCAGTAAAACTACAGACGGGGTCAGACAGCACTCGACTGACCTTTGTTGTCTGTGTTCTGTTTGTTAGAAAGGATGTCTGTGTAATCTCTCAGTCATGAGTCTGAAGGGAGGAACTAACTACACTGAAACTAACAGCTGTTTGCATACAGTTTCTATTTGTTGGTGAGGTCATATTTTGCATAACCATTCAGGCCCCTAATGGGTGCTCTCACCTTTTAGCATATTGGCTAGCACTTCTTTACCTTGTTTTGATTTAGGATAGAGGATGGAGTTATAAATAGGAGATAAATGATATCTAAAGCCCCATTCCTGCTCAAAGAAGGATTGCCTTTCGTAACAAACATTGCCTCTTTAACTGCCCTCTCAAACCATTTCTTTTCTTTGGCTAAGACCTGTACCTTATTATCTTCAAAGGAGTGGTTAGTGGCTTTGAGATGGAGATGTACGGCAGATTGGGGTCCCAAGGAACTCTCACAGCGGTGTTGGTACATTCTCACAGTCTAAGCAGAACTGAAGAAGCGGATAAGCAGTGAAATGTCTTCACTCAAATAACTTTTTGTCCAGTTGACAGAATTAAATTTTTCTTTTACTGTTCGTTAGAAAGCTAAGAATCCACCCCACAAGGCATGTCCATTTTTCATAAATATTCAAAAGCATGATACAAAACAACACACTACAGCTTGTTTTTGGAGAATATAACATGTTCAATCAGTCAATGAATCGTATGTTCATGTGCAATCTAAATATGTTATGTGTTAGCAATAGCATAGAAGTATAAAACCCCCTTTTTAAAAGTTTCTAAGCAGCTCTTGTAGCCTGTGATCACTTAGCACTGCTCTGGACCTTGAGTTCTGTCTGTAAATGCCTTTAAATATGAACCCTGTGATTTGAATACCCCTTTGAATGAGGCGAGTTCAGACCGATGCAGTGTAATGCCTGCTGCGTTCAATTTGACCTCGAGACAGCAGCACCAGACAGGCCAAGCAGACATTGAGAACATTTTAAATGCTCTGTACCTGATTTTTACTGGCTTATGAACAGGGAAAATAGATCTAGTTTGTTTTAAACTTTTTGCACTGATCCAGTCTTATTCCTCACTTCCCTAACACATTCCTAGCATCCTAATTTTTAACTGCAATTAATTTATAAATGCTTTTCACATTCATAGGCCAGAGTGGAGTTTTGCTGTCACAGTAATGAGAAACTAGCATTACTAGCACTAGCCTTTCTTCCTTATTTTACGGCCAATAAAAATGCGAAACATTAGATTAAGAAAGCACACAGCAGTCTCATTTTGACCTTAAAAAAACAAAAAACAAAACATAAGAGCTACTTTTGCAAAAAATCTACTGAAAAAAAAGAAGATCTATAGGGTTGTACAACTCCTGCTTGTCTCCATGGAGATGTCTCCACTTTGTTTGGAGTGTTCCACAGTATGGCATTAAACTATTTACTATCTAAAAAAATAATACATTCTTGCTGTCAGTAGTGTCGCCTCTCCATTGATCTAGTGGTGTCAGCTGTTTGTCTCCATTGAGAAATTTTATTATTAAGAAAAGCCATAACATCTCCATGGAAACAAGCAGGTGGCAGACCATCCACCAGAAAAGTTACAAAGTGCACCTTTAAACATAGTATTGCTTTCAAATGGTTTAAGTGGAAGCAGTGGAGAAAGCCTTTCAGTATTGCCTCCATTTCTGTTTTCTATTTTTATGTCTGATTAATTCAATTTAAATATTTAGTAGGCTGCTGTTTTATAGTGCAAATGTCCAGTCATCATTACTGTTTTATATCTTAGTTTTATGCATATTTGGCGTGATTGTGGGCCTGTGCTGCTTTGAACTGCAGCTTGGCACTCCTCTGTGGGGGATAGGGTAGGTGCCCCCCTCCGCCTCCCTGCTTTGATGTTTGGGTCGGGTGATTGGGCAAGCGGCCATGTTTTTTTACGCTCCATTCATCACTGTGTCTGCCCAGGCCCGGGGCAGAGAAGAGCTGACATGAAGCAGAGAGGGGGCAGATGTTTGGGGGAACCGATGTGAGTGTTTGTGTTCAGAGGGGACGTCATTACGAGGCGCACACAGAAAGACATAACTGATTAGTGGGTCATTAAGTCAAGGACACTGGCTCAGACTGAGAGCAGGGAGCAGACTGTCAAATCATGACCTATTCATGGAGTTCAGTCACATGTATTTTTCCTGCTTTGGATGCCATTTTAAGGACTTTGGACCATTCAGAAGGGGAAAAAAGTTAAATAGTTAAGTGATATGGGAACAACCCGTATTTTCTATCAAATATTAATCGAGGTCTTAAAAATGTGGATAATAGAATCAGTTAATTTTAAATTTGCAGTGGTCCAAGCTAATTTTCGATTGCGCTTCAAGCATGTTAATTATTCAGTTCAATGATTTTATAAGGACTTTTCACAACTGTCAGAGACCAGATTCAAAGTTTTGTTGTCACAGTAATACAAACAACAACTAGCATGCTAACGGCGCACCAGCATTACTTCCCACATTAAGCACAATATTATTTTGAAGCTAAGTGCCTGATATGGTAACAGTCCTTATTTTCCACTAATGTAGGCTATAATGAAGTTGTGGCCTGTGTCTGGAATGGCTGGATGATGAAGGAGAGAGAGTGCATTTATATGAATGGCTTGAAAGGTGATTGGTTTAGATTCAAGAGTAAAAGGTTGTCATTGGTTGAGAATATCAGACAGGTAATAAGAGCTAGGAAATATAATCATCCTGGTAGAATACATCTTATACATTTATTGTCCTGTTGAGACCATCCTTTTTTTTTGAATGCAGAAGTGGAACATTCCAGGTAAAGCAAAATCATCTTGGAAACAAGGACACTAGAAAAATAACATCATTTACCTTTAATCCGCTTTTAGTCATGCCCATTGGAAATTAAGATATGGTGCCAGACTATTAGTAAAGTTTTGTAAAAGTGTGCCTGTTTAGCTGCTTTAGCAAAGGTGTGTGTCTGGTCACTGATGAATCTCTCCAAGTTTAGATGAGTGTGAGTGACAGATGGACTAGCCAATCAGAGACACGCATTGTTTGTCTGTATGAAAACAATCTGGCTGCTTACAAGAAAATGGAGAAAATCAAAGGGGACTGAGTGAAGCGCTAAATTGTTAATCTGAGTCAAGGGAAATGTGATTTTGCTTGTAAATGATAGATTACCAATGGGCTCCTTTGTTTCATCTGCAACAAATCTGATTCCACGATCGTGTTTGATTCTGACTTGAGATGCACCTGATGGAGTGGAGAGAGGTATCATTCAGGATTTGCCAGGCAAGTTCAAATTCATTCCACCACAAGTTCATCTTTTGCCAGTTTTATAGCAATAACACTCGGGATTGTCTTTTAATGTTACAACCATCAAAGATACCAGTGTTGCAATCCCCTTTATGGCCTATACAATCCTGCTTTCATATGAACACAAACAGCTAATGCCTAAATCAGCGCTGTCCACAGAAATACTGTAACATACTTTTATATTGAACAGCATTGCTCTTGAGTGAGGGCAACATAAGACCCATTATAACCACTAGCACTGGCTGTATTTCTGAATGCTCCCATAACTTCTTTTCCTTTTATTGCTATTGCTTTAAAAAATAAAATATAGACGGGAAACTGCACCGTATCGAGCAACACAAGGGTGATAAAAAATATTAGAAAAGAGATATATTGGTGGTCGGAGGTTGTGGACAGCTGTAGATGGTCGTAAAGGTTCATTTGTAACACAGAATGACAAGCTTTATTGCTCAGAGATCCAACTAAAGGAGGACATACAGAGAGAGGAGGGGACTTTCAGTTTTAGCCATTGTCCAGAAAACAAAATCCTCGCACGGTCTCTTCTCATCCCACAATCCCCACAGGCTTCCAGGGAACATAGCTTTATTTACTTACCTGCACCGTAAGGCCCTTTAAAGATATGAGCCTATATAGAAGTCATGTATCTGCTACGGAGAGCTGTGCCCCCTGGCCAAACATAAGGAAGACAAAATGAGCAATGTTACCTCAAATCACATTAAAACCATACAAGGCTGTATATTCCTGTTATCCGTCTGTTGGGTCATGGTGCAAGAGACAAAAATAATGTATGTTTTTTGTTGTTGCTATTTTACTTTGATTATTTTGAAATTTGAATTTTATTGCCTTTTTTCTTGCTTTTGTGGTGGTGTTTGAGCCACTGTGTCCAGGTTATCTTCCTTGTGGATCAATAATATTTATCTAAGTCTAGGTAAGCCTGAGATAGCATACAGTAGCTGCTGTTTTGCCCCTAGGAAGAATTTTCAGCCTCACAACCAATTAGTATCTGTTGGATTTTCTGATGCTTGTTGTAATACGCTAAAAGTCTCACGGGTATGTTTTATTTTTAGTCCTTTTTCTTAGCCATTTAGCACCAAATATTAGCTTACAATTATTATATTTGGGCACTACACTCTACTGAGTTTTTCAATCTCAATAAAGACTATCCACAAACATTGGAAAAGTAAAGACACACACCACATACTGAATGCTCAAATGTCACCAATATTCTAGTAGCTAATTCCTAATAGTGAACACTTGCATGCTTTGGTTTCCTCTAAAACTGTTGTAGTTGTAGTCCTCAGTTTTAGCTACTTCTTCAGCATCCTGGTCTTTTGGAGAAGGATCCCTGTGTGATGCAGTGGTATCTTAATTTGTATCCAAAAATCATTCCTCATTCTGCAGCACTATTAGTATGTTTAAGTTCACAAAGTACAAGAATTACCATCCCTACCCCTAGTGCCATCTCCTAATTCTGGAGTCTGCTAGTTACTTCCATTGTACCCAACCTCTAGGGCTGCAGATTAATCAAATAGAATTGAAAACACAATTAGAATGCATGCAATAAGCAAATTGAAAGGCTGCAATTTCTCACCATCACAATTTCTTCCACAGGCAGTTCTTATTCTACATAAAAACTGCGAGCCCTGTTTAGATCTGTACAAACATGTTCTGAAATCTGATTCTTGTCACTTCATATATTTACATTTTATTCTTCTTAAAATGTGAACTTTGAACAGAATCCTTTTATCCAAACCGTAGACTGTATAAAGAAGTGGACTAAGGGAGTGTGACGTCATCCATAGCATTCGGCCCCAGTCAAATGAAGCTCATCGAGGCTTGCAGTCATAGGGTGAATTTGGACCCGAGTTGCATATTAGGAATTCCGTGAGTATCATAGCAACCGAAGAACCAATCCAGAGCAAGGTGGGTAAAGATAACACCCCTTCCCGCCTGCACCGCTAGTTTAGAAAGAAGTGGGCACTTCGCAACACTGTCAATCAAACCTGTTGCTAACGCGAGCAACCCTGGGGAAAGGCGCCTGATTTGTTTGTTATTAATGTTCATATCTTCAGTTATGGACGGACGTAATAGCGAAAAACACAAGGATCATGTAAAGTGGGTTAATACAAACATTTTAAATCCGAAATGACAAGCCTGGCAGGAGCTTGCAGGTTAGATGTGTCCATTTATATATACAATACATTATCCAAACATAAAGAAATGTCATAATTAGATATTTTTCACAAATTATATAGCCCTACCAACATCCCTTGTTTTCTGACTACATTGACTTATCGGTCCACTGTATGGAAATCTCTAGGCAAGGCAAGTTTATTTGTATAGCACACTTCATACAGAAATCGCTACAGCTCATATACTTTTCTTCTTTGCACCACATGAGGTTGAGTTTCGCATTTATGTCTGGAAGACTTCAGTAGATGAGTCAGTGCGAGCTTCATAGACAGACACAGCACCAGCAGGGCCAGGCACTAATGGGGCTGTCGTGATGTGTCCAGGAAAACACTGATCAGCCAAAGCAGCAATCACTCAGAGCAGAGTTCAAAGGGTTTATCGCAGAAAAGAAGGTGGACAGTTAACAACGTCGCATTGGCAGAACTGAAGGTTATCGACAGCTTGGAGAGTTGAATTGTGCTAAAGCTAAAGCTATGGACACACAAAGGTATGTGGGTGCTCACATAACATGTTATTTTAGAGCCTTTTAACAGCCCCCTACAATGTTTTCTTTGCTGTTTTAAACCAGTTTAAAAGTAGTTAGCACCCTGTAGTGAAAAGATTAAAAAAGTTTAAAAGCTAAGTTGGAATTTTGGAGTTGGAGTATCATTTTGAACAACATTTTTAGTCAAGATTGGATGAGCTATGAAAGTGGGGCAAAAATCTGCGGGGGAGCTATGGGGAAGCTATTCTAGGGGAGGCTAGTGCCAACTTTAACAGTATTAGCAAGACCACACAAAGACTGACTTTAGAGATCATACTTAATACTTGCAACATTTGTAAATTGCCCCCTTTCAAATAATGGAGCATCTCAATTACAGTGTAAATATGCCAGAGCATAGCAAAGGTGCTAATTTCCATATCACTTTTTGTCACTAGGCAGGTAACACAGAAGATACAGCAATTTTGCTTTAATCCCTTTCATTGACAAACAACAAAGGGTAAATGGTAAACATTTTTATATAGCACTTTCCCACCTTCAAGGCACTCAAAGCACTTTACATGAAGGAACCACTCACACATTCACACACACATTCATACACCAGGGTACACAGACACTGGGGGCAAGGTGGGTTAAGTGTCTTGCCCAAGGACACAGCAATAGTATAAATTTGTGGAAGCTAGAATTGCACTGCCAACCTGTGGGTTAGTGGATCTGACTGCTCTACCAATGATGTTTTTATATCTAGGGCTCCTGTCACCCACACTATCAACTAATTTGTCATTGAAAAACCAAAAACTATATAAAAAGTTCTAATATAAAATGAATCTTTCATTTAGTGAAGCTCCTCTCCCCGTGTTAGCTCATGTTAATATTTAGCACTTTGGAGAAATTAAATCTCAGAATTCATCTGAGCAACTGTCGCCCATTGTTCTGTCCAAGACTCATGATGATCCAAGATGTCTTTCTGGCTTCAGCAGCTCAAGATGGTGCGGCCAAATGTAGCCCCAGGCCTGAGCTACTGTACGAGGCAGAGCAGGGCCAGGACTCGGGACAAAGTTTGGATTAGTTAGCAACCTAGTTTAGTTTAGTTTAATTAGTTCAAATTCTCTCTTTTGGAAAAACTTTTTCAAAGTAATACTCAGTGAGCCAAAAAGATTTTGAAGAATTTGAATTTTCATTTACAATGCAACACTATAATTTCCCAATTGAGGGACAAATAAAGGTTATCTTATCATTTTAAAGACAGGCTTTATATAGTAAGATGCTGCAGATATATGTACGTTGAAATAGCAACTGACAATAGGGGTGTGCCAAAACTATTCTATATCAAAAGAACTTGTGGCAGCTCTATAATTTTGTTGCTTATTCAGAGATTTTAAACATAAGCTATTTATGTTAGGCAATCAGCATATTCACTGTTTTGATTAGGTATTAAACTAAGTGTATTTTACAAGCAGAATGTGCATGTAGTCTTTTAAAGGGACCATATTACGCTATTTTCTCATCTATGTTATAATGTAGTTTCCTCATCAAAACATCCCTAGAGTTGTGCTTTGTTTCAATTACACATGTTTAACACACAAACTGCATATTTAAGCTGAGTTCTGCTTTCAAAGAGAAAACACTCTGTTCTACCTTGTGATGTCATGTGGTGATACAGGAAGTCCTGAACTGTGTTTTTAAACTCCATACACCTTCACTAGAATCATTTGGATGATTTCAGCCCTGGATGCCTCAGATGATTTCTGTACTTAACTGAAGGTAAAGGGTAGCTGTTAACTTCAAAACTACAACTACATGATATCACAAGGTAGAACACAGCATTTTGAGCTTTGAAGATGTAGACAGACCAATAAGAAAGGGTTACACAAACACGTGTGAATGAAACAAAACACAGCTCCAGGTATGTTTTTCAGTTGGTAATATCATTTTAACATGGTTTAAAGCTCACAAGAGTCAATTTTGTGTAATGTACCTTATATATTTATAGATTATCATCGTGCTGTGAGCTACGTATTGTCCATCGAATTGTGAGGGACCCTGTGATTTCCAGTCCTAGTTGACAATATAGTGAGTAACAGGTCCAATAAAGTAGCTTAGACACAAACAGTCCAGAAATTAAACCGTAGACCGTGATGTGAGGCAGTAGTGTTAGATGCTAGAAACCACATGTGCTCTATTTTGAACCACACTATATTTGATTTTATTAATATCTCAGTCCTTTGCTAATACAGTGGGGCAAAAAAGTATTTAGTCAACCACCAATTGTGCAAGTTCTCCCGCTTAAAAAGATGAGAGATGCCTGTAATTTTCACCATAGGTACACTTCAACTGTAAGAGATAGAATGGGGGGAAAGAATCCAGGAAATCACATTGTAGGATTTTTAATGAATTAATTGGTAAATTCCTAAAGTATTTGGTCACCTATAAACAAGCAAGATTTCTGGCTCTCACAGACTTGTAACTTCTTCTTTAAGAGGCTTCTCTGTCCTCTACTCTTTACTTGTATTAGTGACACCTGTTTGAACTCATTATCAGTTTAAAAGACACGTGTCCAGAACCTCAGTCAGACTCCAAATTCCACTATGGCCAAGACCAAAGAGCTGTCAAACGACACCAGAAACAAAATTGTAGACCTGCACCAGGCTGAGAAGATTGAACCTGCAATAGGTAAGCAGCTTGGTGTGAAGAAATCAAGTGTAGAAGCATTTATTAGAAAATATAAGACATACAAGACGACTGATATTCTCCCTCGATCTGGGGCTCCACGCAAGACCTTGTGGGGTCAAAATTATCTCAAAAATGGTGAGCAAAAATCCCAGAACCACACGGGGGGACCTAATGAATGACTTGCAGAGAGCTGGGACCAAAGTAACAAAGGCTACCATCAGTAACACACCACACTGCCAGGGATTCAAACCCTGCAGTGCCAGATGTGTCCCCCTGCTTAAGCCAGGACATGTCCAGGCCCGTCTGAAGTTTGCTAGACAGAATTTGGATGATCCAGAAGAGGATTGGGAGAATGTCATGTGGTCAGCTGAAACCAAAATAGAACTTTTTGGTAAAAAATCAACTTGTCGTGTTTGGAGGAGAAAGAATGCTGAGTTGCATCCAAAGAACGCCATACCTACTGTGAATAATGGGGGTGGAAACATCATGCTTTGGGGCTGTTTTTCTGCAAAGGGACCAGGACAACTGATCCGTGTAAAGGAAAGAATGAATGGAGCCATGTATCATGACCTTTTGAGTGAAAAACTCCTTCCATCAGCAAGGGCATTGAAGATGAAACGGGGCTGGGTCTTTCAGCATGACAATGATCCCAAACACACTGCCTGGACAATGAAGGAGTAGCTTTGTAAGATACATTTCAAGGTCTTGGAGTGGCCTAACCAGTCTCCAGATGTCAACCCCATAGAAAATCTTTGGAGGGAGTTGAAAGTCCGTGTTGCCCAGCGAGAGCCCCAAAACATAACTGCTCTAGAGGAGATCTGCAGGAGGAATAGGCCAAACTACCAGCAAGTGTGTGAAAACCTTGTGGAGACTTACAGAAAACATTTGACCTCTGTCATAACCAACAACGGGTAAACAAAGTATGAACTTTTGTTATTGACCAAATACTCATTTTCCACCATAATTTGCAAATAAATGATTTAAAAATCAAACAATGTGATTTTCTGAATTTTTTTTCTCATTTTGTCTCTCATAGTTGGAGTGTACCTGTGATGAAAATTGCAGCCCTCTCTTATCTTTTGAAGTGGGAGAACTTGCACAATTGGTGGCTGACTAAATACTTTTTTGCCCCACTGTATAACCTGCTACTGTCCACACAAACCTGTAAAGTGGGTCAATGGGCCTCTCAGGAATAGATAGCTCATTCTCTGTACACGTTATGTTATGTAATGCTGCCAATAAGTACTGTTCCACAAAATGTACCCCTTCCAGTGTGGATGTCACATGGGGGTAGTCCGGTATTTTATTTTCAAATTTGAATTGTTCTGAAGTGTTCTGGTCTAGACTGGGTTTAGTTCTGGGTTAGTCCTTGGTTAGCCCTGATTCTTATTCCTGATTTAGATTTTGGCATTAAATTACTGTGCATGTTAACTGTAATAAAATAGGTTTTAAAAACTTGGTAATTGTGTACTTTAGACTTTTATAATCATGTTCTTAAATGCATGGGATTCTTGTCAACCCAAAACATGCACTGTAGGTTAAGTCTTCCAGTTAAGGTAGTCCTGGCCAAGCCTAGCTCAAGGTCTGGAGTCCTGGGTCCCCTGCTCCCAACACGTTGCCCCAGCGGCATTGGAGGATGGGTCAAAAGCAGAGAAGAAATTTCACTACAGGAACAGTAAAGTGTACTTTAGCAGTTAACCTTGCAATTAGTTTAGCAGTTCATTTTTCAATCTCCAATCTCAAAGTGCTGGATATAATTTAAAATGTGCTCAGTGCTACTGAACTGGCCATGTTAGAATATTTTTACCTCCTCAAAAACATACCTGGATTTGTGTTTTGTTTATTTCACTCATGTTTATGTAATCCTTTATGATTAGACTGTCTATATCTCCAAACATCCAGGTATGTTTTTGATGAGGAAACATTGTAACTTAGAGCTGAAACTGCCGTAATATAAGTTCTTTAAATCCTAAATAGCTGGATTAGGCCACAACTACTGAAACACTCTGATCCTGAAACATTCTGATATTCCTCTGATAATGCATAATAGCTACACCCTGTCTCTTGTTGACATTGTCTGACTATAGCTAAACTTTCTTTATCATTTAGCTCACGTGGCGTCCTGTTTGTTTGTCCTCCCTCAGAATCAGTTCTTGGCAGCTCTGACCGAAAAGGACATCTTTGCCCATCTGGGTCTGGAGTACATGGAGCCCTGGCACCGGAATGCGTAGTCCTGCTCTCCTCTCCTGCCCTGCTCATCCCATCTGCTCAACTCTCTGAGAGAAATGTGTAACATGCTCTCAAAGTCCTGGTTTAGTCCTGGTTTAAACCTGGTTTAGTCCTGGTTTAGACCTGGCTTAGACATGGTTAAGTTTTGGTTTAGTACCGTTGTAGTCCTCTCCTCTTTACTGGTCATCCCATCTGCTCAGCTCTCTGTGTGAAATATGTAGCACGCTCACAAAATCCTGGTTTAGAGCTGGTTTAGAGCTGGTTTAATTCTGGTTTAGACATGTTTAAGTTTTAGCTTCGTACTGTTCTGCTTCTTCTTTCCTCTTCGCTGGTCATCCCATCTGCTCAACTCTCTAAAAATATGTAACCTGCTCTTTAGATCTGTGTGAGAGGTTTAAAGGGCCCATATTTTATAATCTGTTATAATGTTGTTTCCTCATCAAAAACATACCTGGAGTTGTATTTTGTTTGTCACATGTTTCACACACAAACCTGCATATTAAGTTTGTGTTCTTCTCTCAGACAAAAAAACACTGTTTCATCTTGTGATATTATGCGGTAATACAGGAAGTGCTCCACTGTGTTTTTAAACTCCATAAACCTTCACTAGAATCATTTCTGTAATTTCAGTCCTGGAATTGCCCGTCTGTACTGAACTAAAGGTAAAAGTAGCTGTTGAAAAACAGAGCATTTTGAGCTTTTGGAGATATAGACTGACTAATAACAACAAAGGATTACTCAAACACAACTCTGGGTATGTTTTTATTGTGGTAACAGCATTATAACATGGCCAAAAACTCACAAGAGACAATTTTGTGTAATATAGGATCTTTAAGAAAAAACTTGGCTTATAGTCCCGGTTTAGTCTTTGTTTAAACCTGGTTTAGTCTTAGTGTAGAACTTTCATTAAAGCTGATTTAATATAAGTTTAGTCCTGCTTTGCTCTCTTCTGCCTTGCTTATCCCTTCTGCTCAGCTCTCTGGAACACATTCTTAACATGCTCTCATAGACCTGGTTTAGACCTGGTTTACACCAAGATTTTTTGAATGGTTTTAGGCGGTTACGTTTTTTAAGTGAAGAAATGAATATTGGTATTAGCAACTTGCAAGAGTTTTATTGTAAAAGTAAGAAGTAAGCAGAGAAGATATAGTGGGCTGGGGTTTAGGGCCAGGTCAAGTCCTGTTCTACTTAAAGATCTTTAAATAGGGTGGATCACAGGATGCTTTGTTCTCACCTGTCTTCACCAAAGCATCATGGGAAATTGCTGGCACTGGACATCAGGAGAAAGTGGGTTGTGGAGTGGACAGTATAGGTCATGTCATACCTCTGCTTAAAGGTAATTACTCAAGGTACAAGTGTGGAGTTTGTATGTTTACTCTGCAGGGCTAAGTTGCAACAATTAAAAAAATATTTTTGTTAAACTTCTAACTTTTATACAATGTCGTTTTATGTCGTTTCATTCATGCATATTTTAGTACTGCATATTTAGGCTCTCTTGGGAGTTCAAAATCCTTGGCGTCTTTGCATAACGTTTTCAGGTGCTACTTCAAAAGGTGCTAAAACAAAATGTCTCCTCCATGTTTTTAAAGTTCATGTACCTTCACCAAACTCATTCAAATGTCCAAATCTTGTTCAATAGTAGCAGCCATTGTTGTAGTCTGACTTTTCAAGATAAAGTTGATAAAACTATCAGACATTGTCCTTGATTTATTTATATATATATTATTATTTATATATGTATATGTGTATATATATATATATATATATATATATATATATATATATATATATATATATATATATATATATATATATATATGTATATATATGTGTGTGTGTGTGTGTATGTATATATATATATATATATATATATATATATATATATATATATATATATATATATATATATATACATACATACACACACACACACACACACACACACAATAACAATATATGTTCAAGGTATTCACTAGCAATACAAACACTTGTAACTTAATAAATGTGAGATATATTAAAAATAGTTTCATTCCACCACCAGAAAAAATTACATAGTGAACCTTTAACCAAAGAAAATGTGATATTGTATTTTCAAATGTTCACATTCAACTATGGCTATTATGGGATTATTTGCTTCAGTATTACAGTTTTACACGTTACCACCCTCAGTTAGTATCAAACCTTTCCTTTATAGCAAGAGCAATTGCATTTAAGTGTAATACCAATTCATATTTGTACAGCACTCACTTCCATCTGTACATTCACTCAGCTATTGCAACTATCCCAATCAACTTCCTTTTATTGGAGCTTCATTGTCCTGCTCTTTGACCAAGCTTCACATGGAGAATGAAAAATCAGATGTATCCCGGTCTACTGCGTCGCACACATACATGAGTCACACAAATACGCAGCGGAGGAAGAAGCTGGAGAGGTCCACACTGTTTCCGGATCATTTTGCCATTTACAGCATCGCTTAGCTCGCTCTGAATGCCCCTGATTGTCCAGTGCGCCTGATTGCCTCTAATTTAGTGAAGCTTTTGCAGTAAAAGCATTCAGTGTGGAACAAAAGAACGACAAGCCATGGCAGTTAGTAATGGGCAAAACTGGTGATTTTTGTTTCGTTCTGATAGTAAGTAACGTTATGGCAAGTACTGTGATATCGATCCAATACCAATGGCAATGAGTTTTGTATTAAAATGCTTTGAAGTATGCATGTTTTTACTTTGGTGTCATTATCTTTTCTCCACCCCAAATTGAATTGATCTAAAAATTAAATAGTAAAAAAAATCTGTCAACTGGACAAAATGTTGTAGGAGTGAAGCTGCTCATACTGGTGTACACTGCCTTATATCTTTCTGAAGGGAGAAGCTAGCTAAAAATTAAATGTATATGAAACTTCCTCTTTATCTTTATTTATACAGGGGAACCCAGTGAGAGCATGCAGACTCTCATTTCACGGGTGCCCTGTTCAAAATAACACAATACAATTTAAAAATTCAAAAAACAAACAAAACTTACCAAAAATTAGTCAGGGCTGGCCCAGCCTATAAACAGACTAAGCAGCTGCTTAGGCCCCACGGCCACCAGAGGGCCCCCAAGAGCCCACACATTTATATTGAAAATAATAATTAAGAAGTTTTTTTTTCTTCTGAAAACTAAACGGCGCTCGGATGTTTATACTAGTTTAAATATCCTTCTTAAACGGTTAGATGTGTTTTATTTCCAGTAGCTAAATATGTGCTGCCTACATTTGTTTTTGAGTCGGGCAGTGTGTGGACAGGTACATGTTTACACCAGTGTGAAGGACCCCTCCCCTCCAGGTGTGCTCTGAGTGCACTGAGGCAGCAGAGGGACAATTGAGTGGATGTTTTAGAGACTAAAATACTTTAGTCAGTGAAGTTAAGTTTATCTGAAGTATGGGACAATGTATGAAGAGGAGGATCTTTTGGGGGGCAGGACTTTTCAGAGAGGACTCCAAATATGTCCCACTTTATACCATTGGACCTGCAGATAAAACACTGAAGCTGAACGTGTTTAATTGTACAGACAGGACACACCTCAGAGAGACAGAGGACACACCTCAGAGGACAGCAGGTGAGTCCTTTTATTATACTGGCTGTTTGTGGTTGTGTCTGATTCTTTTGTCTCTAAACATCAGATGTTGTGAGTTTAGTTAAAGCCTCACTGCTCCTGAGTCAGATTAACAACGTTGATTATGGCAGAAACCTCTGTTATATGTGCTGGACGAAAGAACGACCTGTGAACGACTCCTGAATGTGCTGTGAATGCTCATCTTAGAATACTTATCTACTGAAATCATTGTCGTTAAGTAGACTAGCTCCGCGCTAACTGCTAACGCGCTAACTGCTAACGCGCTAACTGCTAACGCGCCACTGTTAGCATAACAGTGACTATTGTGTTACTTTTACCAGGGCCACACTTTTACACACATGTTCATGCTGTACTTTTAAAAGCTCTGACCCCGCTCTATTCTGTCTCTAAATGTGTTCGTGAATTATAATAAGTTCCAATGCAGCACAAGCAAATAATCACCAGCGCCACTTAGCAACATATTTGTGTATTTCATGTGACAGTCACATGTGATTACAGCTGTGCTTAATGTGCAGCTTTATGTCCAGAGCTCACTGCTCTGTGGAGAGATGAGCTGTGAGTCAAACAAGAGGCACAGATACAGTGGTATCGGCTCTTGGTATCGACAGCCCATTGATGAGTACGAGTACTGGCACCTGATATTGGTATCAGTATCTATGTAATATGCGCATTTAGGCGAAATCTCGCATCCAAACCTGACAATAAACATAAAAAAAATGATGTGAGCCTAAAATCCTCTTTTATTTTATGTTCAGTTCTTCCAAATGGTCTGATGATTATAAATCTGTTATGTCCAGGCGGTTTTTCTTATGCAACTCTGTACCCTTTACTTAAGTACATTGTTTGGCTCTATCCAATTCTGCATTTTATGACATAAAGAATTGAGAAATATAAGCCCACTTTAGTCAAGTGGAACATGTTAAAATGCACCAGAATTAAGTTTCTCTGGCAGACCCCCCTTCCTTACACGTCTTTATACTGTTTTACTTGTGGATATTGCTGTTGTGAGCATCTAGAATTTTCAGTCTTTTAACAACTGGTTGTGTTGATGTCTTAATGTTGTCAAATATGAAAATGTGGCACTGAAGTGGAGATGGCCCCTGAAGGCAAATTTAGCTTAGGGCCCCTAAAGGCTAGGACCCGCCCCGACATTAGTCTATATAAAAAATGAACAACAGCTGCAGGTGTGTATAAAAGTTCTTTACCAGATCATTAATAGTGATTGTGACACCACAGTTTTGCTTGATCTTGAAACTAAAATATAAACAATGCATTTGAAAAATGTACTAAAGTTTCTAAATTTTTTGCATGAGAATTGCTTTTTGATACTTCAGTCAGTTCACGTATATCAATATTTGTTCTTGATCAGCAGTGAACAGAATACATGTACTCCTTTCCTCCCAGACTTGTAGATTTGCTTCTGGGCTTTCTTACTAGCATCACATTTACTTTTCTACTTTATGATCAATACCACTCTACTCCCTTCTCTTACCATATATATTGTGTAATCCTATATAGTTGACAAAGGAAAATCTCTCAGTTTTGAAAGACTTGTGTTGTATGAAAGGTGATGAGAGAGGACAGAGACTGGATATTTGAGGCAGATTTGTGGAGCTAAATGATCACGTCCCGCTGCCAGGGAAGTGCTTGGCGTGGAGCTGAGCAAGGCCTTATGGGAATTTGCACAGCGGTAATGAGTTTGAGAGTGGAGCGGTACTATTAAGCCCCTATGAGCGCACTGTGTCCATCAGAGACTATTTAGCAGCCCCAGAGCCACGGATATGAGCAAAGGTAGTGAGTAACATTTTCTCTGTTGTAATAATAACTATTTTTGGGAATAATTCAGTTAAGTTAAAAAGGCAAAGACAAATTCATTATTAAAAGTTTTTGTTGTAGAATAATTAATTAATTGAAGTTGTCGATCTTGCTTGACCTATATTTCAAAAGCATACATTTGTTGGAAATTATTTTATGTTTGACTGAGATTAATAATAATATAATTAACAATATAACTACTATACAGTATCATTAATTTTACCTAGAAACTGAGGGATCAAATTAATTAGATTTTTGAGTAAAAATAACAACAAAAAACAAATTAACCTTACATCAACTTCTACATGAAATGGGCTAATTAGTGTTTCATGACATAAATTCTTTTTCTTTTCTATTTTAGGTTGACAATTCTCTGAAAAGCGTGACTTTTTTGTTTCTGCATTTTTCCAGTCTCTAAGCCCTTACAGGTGGTGCAGTGGCAGCACCCATGGATCATCTCTAAAACATGACAAAGCCACACAGAAAGAGCAGGCAAGGTTGAACAAATGAACCTGAGACCGAGCATAAAAGGTCCTGTACCTGAGTTTTACTGTCTTAAAAATGTGAAAAACACTACAATTATAACAGTGCTCCAAAATGATTCCTCACTTACCTTTTGCATTCTGAGCATCCTAATTATTCACCACAAACGCAGTGAGTTTATAAGCAATTTTCCCAATTTTTCAGAGGCCAGAGCAGAGTTTTGCTATCATGGCAATGCTAAAAACAACTAGTATGCTAACACGTACTCCCTTTTTGTAGACAAAACTTTATTATAATTCAGTGCAGAGAGCACACAGCAGACTTATTTTGACCCCCAGAGCTGCATGCACAGTATATCTGTACGGCTGAAATGGGCACAGACCCTTTAATTCTTTCTTCTTAGTTTGAACGGTTAAAGGTCTGTTGCACTTGTAAGTAGCAAACTCTGGTCTAACTAGAGGCTAAACAGACCTCAATAAAGTGAGTTCCTTATCTTAATTGTGAAGTGAGAGAAAATGTGTCTTTGCAGAGTCAACATAAAATATTCACAAATGAACAAATGAGGGATTAAAAAGATTGTAGCTTTTCAGTTTAAATCCACGCTGTGTTGTTTTGATCTTAAAGAAGCTTAAACTGTTTTGCTGGACTTCAAAGAAAATGCACAGTTAGCTTAATGATTTGTTTTTAAGTTACTTAAGATATAATTCATATTTGTCTCAAGTTTTAAAAGTCTATCCAAAATGATTTATATCAGATTTTGACTAAAAAGCAGTCCATTGACTAGAGATAATCCTTATTCATATTTTGTAGATTTTATTGTCACCAGATGTTTGGCTAGGCTTGGTCAGGAGAACAGCCTGAACATTAGCTTGATGTGCATGTTTTGGGTTGATAGGTAATGTCATTAATCCTTACTCTAGCCCCTAGCCCTGTATGCAGTGTGTCAGGCTGCATTGAATGAATGAATGAAGTTTATTTTAGTTGTTCACATTTTTTGAAAAAAACAAAAACAAAAAAACAACAAAATAATATATTTTCTATTTGTATTGGTTGCAACCAAAAATAGATTGGGTTGAAGTGACTTGCTTATGTAAGCCCATTCTGACCATGGCAACTCAACAATACAGTCACATAACAAAATCAATTTACTTTAATCAATGTCTTGGACACTGACGTCTTGACTCATATGAACCTACAACAATGTATATGTATGAATTAATTCATGTTTTAAAGTTTTTTGTATTAGGACATAGTTTTAATTCACTTAAATTCATCATCAAGATCATTCCAAAGTCTTGTTCCTAAAACAGACACACATCTGTAATTAACCGAAATAAACCTCTAAAGATATAATGACTATTGTTTCATTTAAAGAAAGACTGGATGCCTCTGGGAATATCCTTGCTCACAATGCAAAACAGAATTGTCATTTTTTTTTTTTAACTTAACTATGTCCAAAAATAATATATTCAATTTAATAAATAGTTCATTATCCTCTTCTCTGGGCCCTGGGCTGGTGTCCTGTGGCTGTGGGTGACCCTGTTCCTGGTGTAGATGGTTCCTCTGGTGGCGCTCTCTCATCTGGTTCATCTTTATCCAGCCTGTTCCACTTAAACATATTTTAAATGAAACCAAGGTATTTTAACATGTGTTGGAGTGGGGGGTGGGAGTGTGCGTTGGGGTGGGGGGTTGTTTGGTTATGTTTATTGATGTGTTGGGGTTGGGTTGTTGGGCTGTCGGGTGGTTGGGTGGGTTTGGTGGGTGGGACTGATTTTAATGCTTTGTAAAGCACTTTGTGTTACTTTTTTTTGTATGAAAAGTGCTCTATAAATAAAGTTTGATTTGATTAGTAGGATCATAGAATCCTGCTTTATTAATTATTCTTATTGCCCTTTTTTGTAGTTTAATTATAGGATTTTCAGGAATTTACCCAAATTTCCAAGCAAAAAGATAGACTTGGAAGCACACGTGATGAATATAATATATGCAAGCATTTCTTATTCGATACAGATTGAGTTTTATAAAGTATACAAACAGTTTTCTATGTTTTAGTCCTGATGTACTGTATATGTGATCTATGATCACTCCCAAGAACCTTGTCTCATAAACCCGTTCTATTTCGATTCCACCCCAAACTAATTTATATTTAAATTTGCTTTACTGGATCTTCTTCTCATTCAACGATAACTTATTTAAATCAAACCATTTTTTAAAAATTGTATCAGCTCTATTTCAGCTTGGTAAATTAACTGATTTATATTGTCCATGTCCTGAACAATATAAATTTGTATCATCTGCAAAAATAACCGACTTCAATATTTTAGATACTTTACAAATGCCATTCAAATAAAGAATGAATAATTTTGGGCTAAAAACAGAATCTTTGGGAATTACGCAGGATAATGTTTTATGACGTGATATTGTACCATTAATTTCTTCATATCTAAGTCTATTGTTAAAGTAGCTTTTTAACCATAACATAATCCCATAACAATCACACTTCTGTAAAAGCAAATTATGGTGAAAAGGATCGAATGCTTTATGCAGAATGACAAATATACCAATTGTATTTTGCGTTTGCACTCGCACATTAACCACATCAAAACTGGAACTAAACTTGGGGCTAAATTCAGAAGTAATCCTGGACTAGAACCGGACTAAACCAGGACTAGAACCAACAAAGTCGACATCTGAACTAAACTGGACTCAAACCAGGATGCAGGAGAAATGTTTTGGTGTTTTCTTTATTTTTTATAGCATTAAAACCACCATCCTTATGTTTATTTGATATTTTTAGCAGTAGATGGCAGATGTGAAACCTACAATGTGGATGAAGTGTCTTGCCTAAGGACACAACAACAGTTTTAGCCTCTGGCACTCCCCTGTGGCGTCTGGTATTCCCAGCGCTCTCCCATTCAGGTACTAACCAGGCCCAGCCCTGCTTAGCCTCTGAGCTCAGACACAATTTCCACAAGGCAAGATGAGTAATGTAAATAGATGGAGAAAAAAAATGTCACAAGATCATTTTCTCATGTGTGACGACTGTCTTGCAAGATCTTGAGGCAGATCTTATTCTATTCCTAGATATTACTGTTCACTTAAAGTATAAGCCATTTTCTCTATTATTATATTACTTTCATGGTTGTACAATTCTTTACACATCAATAACTTCAATCTTGGCTATCCGTGGGTTTCAGGATGATGAAAACGTAGAGCCATTGCCATAACAGTTTAAAACAACATCCGATCTTTTAATGGGGAAAAGTCCTCAAAATGTCGCCTACAACAGAAACATGAAACCTATGTATATCTTGTTTACCCGAGTACACCAACAACTACTCCTACTGTTAATTCAAGTACAAGCAAATCTATAATTAGTTATATTAGTTTGATTTTCAAATAATCTGAGAATCCATTTCCGAGTCCTTGCCTCCCTCTCATTTCTATATTCATAATTTCTGCCTAAATCACATATAGGCCTTTCTCTGTAACTGTCTGGCTTTAACACTCCTCTTTCTCCCTGAGATGACAGATGTGTGAATGTTTGAAAAATTGCTTGGAGAATTTGCATAAAAGTGCTTGATTTGTCGACAAAATGGTATTCTGCCTTCCCATCACTTTCATTCTCGTTTGTCCTGCCATTTCAAATCAACTTTGCTCCAGCCAGACAATTACTGAAGTAACTTTGTGATTAAATTCTACTTTCTACTTTAGTAAAGGTTTTAGTAATATTATATCTGTTACTTGAGTATTTGAGTATTATTGTTACAGTGATCAAGCTATACAATTTATACACAATTGATTTGATATAAACAAATTAATATCGTTTTTTTTGTAAACAGATTTCATAATTTTTTTAACTGATTTTTTCTATTTCATTTTAAACGGTTTGCAGTGGTCCAAAGTTATTCCCTCCGATGAGCGTTTTTAACAACTTTCAGAGACTAAAGTGGAATTTTGCTATGATGGCAAAGCTATCCACAATTAGCATGCTAACAACACACTTCCTAATTATCTGACAGTAAAAAAAAGAAAAAAAACACATTATAATTAGATGCAAACAGTAAACAGCAGACTTATTTTGACCTCAAGAGCTGCTTGTACCTTATATTTGTACCGGGTTAAGGCAAATTACTCAAATACATGGGGGAAAAAAAACGGTACAGGAGCTTTAAGTAATTTTGAAGTACCAACAGTCTAACCATGGTTCAATTGCGACGTCTCCCCCCTCCTTCGTTGTAGTTCCCTTTAAAGATTTCAGTCACCTTCATGTTGACAGTAGCTGCTCTGATGACCCTGTAACGAGTCTGAGTTTTGATCCATGGTGATTCCAGTTCTTCAGGTGTGTGTTCATCTGTCAGTGTAGCTGTTATGGGCTTGATGGAGCAGCGTTAGTACAAGGACAGTTTGTATTGAAGTGTAGGAGATGGATGACGAAGACACAAGGGCCTAGGAGACACGGGTAAGGTCCCTAGAGAGAGTTAGTCGTGAGGAGGTGTCAGGGAAGAGTCACAGTTGTATCAGGAAAATAGTTAAAGGACGACAGAGGATGTGATTGATGAATTTGGATGTCACGATGGCAAAGCAGATAGCAACAAAACATGTTCTCCCACATGCCTGGTTTTGTCCTAGGCTGTTTACGTAAATGCTTCTTCCTTCAGGTAAGGCATATATTGTGAAATAATAGTTCATAAATTTTAAAATATTCATACATCTTCATAGGGGTGGGAAATATTGATTGAAAAAAAGAAAACATTTATGACATTTATGTGCGAGTCAGCTCTTCTAAACGGTTCCTTAGCGTGAACGATTGTAACCGGATCTCATTTTTTAAAAGAGCTGAATCTTTTTCTTTTAAGTTTTTATGTATTTTTATACTGATTAATGCTGAACACAAGAATCGGCACTCTCTATTTTAAACACATTTAAGCCTTGGTCATTTCTTTCTGTGATTAGTTTATTGTTAAATTGAGTTCTCACATTGGCTTCTGTCATATAAATAAATACAAAAAAAAAAGAAATGCCGATCTTTGAAATGAATGGATCCAAAAGATTGGGAGCCCATAATAGAGCCGAATGTCCCATCACTAATGCACATAAACTTTGTACATTTTACACAAAACAACCTTCATCATCTAATAATTTAGCGACAAGACTTTTCTGTAGTTTTCTATTTAAATACACTGCCTGGCCAAACAAAAAGTCACCACCAGGATTTAACTAAACAAATAGGTCGGGGTTGCTGCAGTTGGTCAGGTCTAGGTTCAGTAACAGTCTGTGCTCAGCTGACACCTGAATATACTGAATGACCAGGTTATTCCATCAATGGATTTCTTCTTCCCTGATGGCACGGGCATATTCCAAGATGACAATGCCAGGATTCATCGGGCTCAAATTGTGAAAGAGTGGTTCAGGAGCATGAGACATAATTTTCACACATGGATTGTCCACCACAGAGTCCAGACCTTAACCCTATTGAGAATCTTTGGGATGAGCTGGAGAAAGATTTGTGCAGCGTCAGACTCTACCATCATCAATGCAAGATCTTGGTGCAAAATTAATGTAACACTGGATGGAAATAAATCTTGTGACATTGCAGAAGCAGATCGAAACAATGCCACAGCGAACTAAATATTAGCGTATGACCTTTTTTTTTTTTTTTGGCCAGTCAGTTTACATGGAATTTGTACTTAATAATAATAATAATAATGAATTGGATTTTTATAGCGCCTTTCAAGACCACTCAAAGTGCTTTACAATGCATTATTAATTTATTCCACACTCGGCATCGGGCCCTTTGACCACCACCAACACTCACACACACACACACACACCAAGTTCATACAAGGCAAGGTGGGTGAAGTTTTTTTAACTCAACGAGAGAACTGGGCTCGACTTTCTGGTTTGGGGATACTGCTTTAACCACTAAGCTATTGTCACCCTGAACCAAACTGAAAGCGTGTTAGTACCCATCAGAAGTAAAGTGGGCTAATACAACTCTGCACTGAATATAAAATCAAGAAATAGTAGAAAATGTGCTTTAAAGTAATGTTTTGCTCACTCTGAAATCATTCACATTCACACTCTCCCCACCTAATACATCACCGACTGTATAAATGCTTAGACAGTTTAATCCAGTCAGCAAAAACATATCGCATTTTTGATCATCGCTACAGCCGCTGTCTGCTCCGTCCTTTTCAGCTGCACATCAAACCGCTCGCTAACATTTAACGGGGAGATGCCTATAGCTGCTTACGCTAACGCTAACTTTGTGCTATTGTGATGATGGCAGACAGTGATATATTGGCTGTGTTGGAGAGGCCTGGCTGCAGTGGTTTGGGGGAAGGTGACACAATAAGGACAGAGAGGGAGTATACGAAAAGCCCCAAACCTGTCAAAACATACAGGGAGCTACAGACAAGAGGAGGAGGACGGGGATAACAAACTATAAGGGAGACAGGGAGAGAGAGGGGGGTATGGAGAGGGGGAAGAGAGGGAGAGAGGAGACAGAGGGAGGAAGGGAAAAGGGTAAGAGAGCAGTAGAGAGAGAGAGAGAGAAAGGGACAGAGGGACGAAGAGAGGAGATATTGGAGGAGGAAATGGGGAGAGATGTGGAGAGACAAGAGTAAGGGAGGGAAGGAGGAAAGGGAGGATATGGAGAGGAGGAATAGAGGGACAGAGGGAGGAAAGGAGGAGAGATGTGGAGAGATGAGAGTAAGGGAGGAAAGAAGAAAAGGGGGGATTTGGAGAGGAGAACTAGAGGGATGGAGGGAGAGAGGAGATATGGGAGGGAGGAAAAGGGGAGAGAAAGGGAGAAACCTACAGAGAAGAGAGGGGAGACACGAAAAAAGAGAAAGAGAGGGAGAGAGAACACAAGAGAGGGAGAGAAAGGGGGAGAACAAAGAAGGAGGGTGGGGGTAGAGGAAGGAGGGATAGAGTTAGGGGAAATACGGGGGAAGGAAAGGGATAGAAATGGAGAGAGGAGGGTAAGGGAGGGAAAAGAGGAGAGAGAGTAGCGAGAGGAGACACGAGAGACAGACAAAGGAGGGAGGAATGGAAAGAGAGATGGGAAATGTCAGTGTCAAGTGCAAATGAAAACGGTCTTTACGAAGCTTAGGGGCAGACAAAAGTTCAGATTTAATGTCGTAGTTTTGACAGTTTGTTTGTGAAGGAGTTCATGAAACAAATCGGGCTAGTCTAAAATCACGGCTAAGTACATAACTTAACAGCGAACCCGATCTTGCCAGTCTTAAATTGTATACTAAGGTCAAAAAATGGTCAATGTAAATGCGCAGATCTAGAAGGCTGGGTCCACTCCATCCACAGCCAATCAGAGCTCTCACCCATACTCATCTATGTATCGCCAATGTAATATTTTGTTATTTAACCTTTGTGTTTTTACTGTAAACTTATTCTACCTACCAATTTTGTTTATACATTTTAATTTAACCTCTCAATTGTCTTGCAACCCCAACTCTATTCCCCCAAACTCCAGTCCCACTTTAAACCCAAACCCATGCACTTTAAATTATATGGTCAACATCATTACATAATTGACACAATCCAAGGACCCATTTGATAAGGTCTTAGGGTTAGGGTCTTTTTTTTATTTATTCTAATCACTAGATTCACAAACTTCTCTTGTTAAAATGTTAAAAAGTACGTCTGGTCAGAACTGTGACTGTAATGACATCTCAGGGACAGTCATTTCCCCGAGTCCAAATCTTCTCGATCAGTTTGACTTTCAAAAACCCGCAGCTCCAGACAGATGTGCCGCAGCCGCTGACACCTGGGGCCATTTCATCTGATGTCTGGGGCCCTGCGTGTGGAGTGACCACCCCCTCCCCCTCCCTCCTCTCAGCATGAGAAATGACCCTGGGTTTAAGATTGAAAGGTATAGAGACAGATTATGTAAATAACCACAAGCTTTGCCACTTCCTACCGATCGTTCTGTTCCCTTTGTAACTTTTTTGATGAGGAAGTCCGCCACCTTATCGCTTTGCCTGACACATTAGTTTAAAGCAAAGACACACACATCCCAGTATAGCAGCATGCATGACTCAAAAAAAAGTAAACTATATAGAAAGGACAGATATATTGGCTCATTTTCTTTTTCATTAATGTGTCTGGACATATGGGGAACAGTGTGATTGGTCTAACAGGTATCCACACTTCAAACTCCGTCTTTGCAGGCAGGTGTTTGTAATCAGAAACACCTGGATTTAATTAGGGCAGTCCTATGTAATGTCACCAACTGCTTGAAATAGCAGACGCAGCACACAGGAACAGTAGACAACGCCATTAAAACATCATATGAACAGTGTAGTAGTGAAAAAAGTCAGTTTAGTGTTTAGTTCCACTTTAAAAGATTTCAATTCTAACAACTTTCCTCAAATTATAAGTTCCTGACACTTTTAAGATTTCGAAATAGTTTATTAATCAGACTGAGAGCTATGTCTATTTGCTTTAATTCTCCATTCTTACCGTGGCAGTCTACCGCAGCTCTCAGTCCTGGCTCTAAATGGGTTGAAACATGTCTCATTTGTAAAAACACATATTTTTTTTTCTGTTATTTACACCTCCTAATGTGAGTGTGGAGCATGACAGCTGAGGTCTCGCGCTGCGGTGATGTGGCTTCAAACCGACATCTGGGTCTCACGCACAAACTGTCAGGATATTTTCACTCTCGTCTCAAACGTCTGCCTGCTAACCTTACACACACAGCGAGGAGACAGGAATTAAACAGCTATTTACAAACATATTCTAATAATACTGTCTTTTAAACTAAGTAAACAGCGACGACCCCGCGACGTCACAAATATCGAGCTGGAAACAATTAGAATACAGACTGACACCAAGGCGTTAGTACTTTCCCAAAGTTATATCATTTTTCTGGTGGAGGGTCGGACACATATTTGTCTGTATGAAATGTTCAACTCTGTGGTATTAAAGCGCCTTTTCACAGGTCTGTCTTGTAACTTGGCCTCCTTCTCCATTCAGATGAATATGTTTAATGTAACACTGTGCAACATTCAGGCCAAAGTAATAGATGATAGTACACTGCACCTTTAAAACTACTACTACATCTGCAAGTTTATTTGATTTGACCAGATGGCAGATGTGATGCATATAGCGTCTATGGCTTCTAAAACATATGAAATTATTGGTAGTTTCTTTAGAAAGTGCTAAAAAGTGAATGTATTGGGACCATAGACTGTATAAAGAAGTGGACTAAGGGAGTGGGACGTCACCCATAGCGCTCAGTCAAATGAAGCTGATCGAAGCTAGCAGTTATAGGGCGAAGTTGGAGCCAAGTTCCATATTCGGAATTCTGACCATGATATGAAAGAGCCAATCTGGGGCAGGGGGATAGCAGGGGGGGTGGCAGGGGGCGGGCACTTAGCAACGCTGTCAATCAAACCTGTTGGGTAAAGAAGGCAGCTGATTTGTCTCTTATTAATGTTCATATCCTGAGTTATGGACACAATAGCAAAATAAAAATATCAGGATCATGTAGAGAAGGTTAATACGAACATTTCAAGATCAAACTGAGGAGCCTGACAGCAGCATTTATGGAGAGAGGGGCGACAGTTTTCTACAGTGAATTGTAGAGTCGATGGAGTCGTAATCACTTCCTATTTGAAAGACGATGGCTAGCAGGTTGGCTATCCATTTATATATTATTTACAGTCTATGATTGGGACCAGGTTTTTTATAAGAAAAGAAAAAAACAAAACAAAAATCAAATTTAATATTTACTTTTCAGGGTTTCAAAAAGTGAAAAATTTACTGTGAATTTGTTAAATTTAAGATGTATTTAATTCATTTTTTTTTTACTTTGACTTATTTTCATGACATCACTCATTTATTTCAGCCCTTTCAATGTTTATATTATTTTCCAACCATCCATAACTCATAACTGATTCATCGCTGTAGGTTTAAGAGAAAAAGGTTTTATGTGTTTCTTATCAGTTTAAATGCAGCACAGAAACGCACAGGATTTCACTTTCATCGTTAAGTGTTTTTCTGAGTTGAATTTAAAGTTAATTAAGAGAATAAAAGCTGTTACAGACACACTTTCTCTTGAGTCTGGTCCAGCGTCCCGAAGCCACTCACTTCTGACACAGCAATTAAAACAGGACACAGCTTTGGCCAGGCGGAAGAAATTAAACAAATGAGATTTAATTAAAACTGCCTTAAAACCATTCTATAAAAGGGCAGGTCAAAATTAGTGTTTGGGTATTGGATTAAATTACAATAGGTTGCCTTTAGTTAAAAATTGAGCTGAAGGACAGGTCAGAATTCTCTGGTAAAATTTGCTGTCCAAACTTGTTGACCTGGTTCATGGTTAATATCTCTGTAATTACTGGACCTGACCACATGAAACAAAAACTGGCAGAATTATTTTTTTCTCAAAAGACGTGATTGTTTTCAGTTGGAAAAAAGTCTTTAAATTTGGAGATTAATATGGCAGGTTTGTGGAGCCAATCCCTAACAAATAATGGTTTAACATTTGTAAAGCAAGGCAAGTGTATTGGTATAGCACTTTATAGAATAAGAAAGACACTAAAATCGCAATACAAACAAATCAAAACGTAAATAATCATCATAAAACTAACGTTAAAAGAGAAGAGTGCAAAATAAAAACTTTTCAGTCATATGGTCAACTAAACTGAGCTGTTTTGAGCCTGGATTTAAACATTGTCAAAGTAGAGGCCTGTCTCACATCTTCAGAAAGACTGTTCCAAGTTTTAGCTGCATAAAACGTAAACGCTGATTCCCCATGTTTAGTCCTGACTCTGGGCACCAGCAGGAGGCCAGTCCCTGAAGTCCTGTGTGTGAGATGGTTCATATGGAACTAACATTTCGTGGATGTACTTCAGTGCTAGGCCATGGAGAGACTTGTTCACAAGCAGAGCTGCTTTAAAATCTATTCTCTGAGCCACAGGAGCCAGTGCAGAGACCTGAGCACAGGACTTATGTGCTCGTACTTCCTGGTTCTAGTCAGGACCTGAGCAGCAGCGTTCTGGATGTACTGCAGCTGTCTTACATTAGTCTAACCTACTGGAGACAAATGCATGAGTGAGTCTCTCGAAGTCTGGTTTAGACAGTATACCTTTGATTTTTGCAATGTTTTTTTTTTTTTAAGATATGTAGTAAAAAGTTGCAGATGCTATTGATTTGATGTGGCTGTTAAAATTGAAGTCTGAGTCCATTATCACTCCTAGATTTCTAGCCTAATTTGAAAGTGTTAGAGAAAGAGACTGGAGGCGACCGCTGACACTTTCTCTTTGTAGTTCATAAGTTTGGATATTTCATCCAAAAATAGTGAATCTCTCATAAAGTTATATAGGCTCCTGGCCTCCATCTGAAATTATGACAACATAAAATCCTAATGTGAATGTGACCTATTAGACAAATCTGAAGCACTAAAACTTGTATATGTTAGCTAGTTCTTTTGCTGGATATTTGGCTTGAAATTTAACTGTTCAATCAACCAAATGTTTTTTTTTTTTTTCTACCCTTTGCCATAAGCCTTTTTCATTCTGCTACCTTTACCTCTCAATCAATCAGCTCTCTGGACATTCACCTAAATCACACACTGTATAAAGACTGTATAAAGTGGACGCTTAGCAACACGGCCAATCAAAGCTGTTCTTAATGCTAGCAGAAGCCACCTCAGGGAAAGAGGGCGCCTGATTAATGTTCATCTCATGATTTACGGACACAATAACAAAATAAAAATACCATGATCATGTAGAGCGGGTTAATACGAACATTTCAAGACCAAAGAACCATCAGCCTCCCCAGCCTCTCCATCTTCTCCTCTTCCCCCTTATGGTCATGCACCACACCTCTTACCTAGTTAAAACAGTCAGACATCAGTGAATATTTTATGTCACGTTATAGAATGTTTTTCCAACTTTACTTTAGTACAATAGAGGAACAAGGTTAGAAGCCCAAGGTGTTGTGAAAAGGTTGACAACAGCCCGGAGCCAAGTTTTATCTCTTAGAAACAAGTCAAAGTTTTGTTCGAACACTTTGCATAAACAGTTACGTCTTTGTTGGAAAATCATATACATATTTTGGGTCAGCTGCACAATGTAACTTTTCTTTTGAAAGTTGTAGTCTCCATGGAGATGTTATTGCTCTGTCTATATATCTTCCACGATACGACATTAAACGTATCTATCTGAGTATATGTTGCCTGGTCAAGTTACAGGTCAGATCTGTAGAGAGGCCAGTCTATGAATGCATGTTTTTGAGCAATAATGAATATGAAAATAAAAAGTTATATATTTGCTGCCAGACTGCACAACATTCCAGGCACTGTCCTCGTCTAATAGCACAGTCAGTCCTAATAGCTGGATTGACTTTATGGCTGGTTTTACTTACGAAAAAAAGTTGTTCTATACACTAAAGCCCCACACACTGTATAAATAAATCAACATATCTAACCTGCGAGCTGCCACTTTCAAAATTGGAAGTGACCATGGCTGCATTTTTGGCTCCATCAAATCTGGCTCCAATTCACAAAACTGTCACCTCTCTCTCCGTAACTGCTGTTGTCAGGCCCGTTATTTTGGTCTTAAATGTTGGTTTTAACCCACTCTACATGATCCTGATGTTTTTATTTTGCTATTGTGTCCATAACTCAAGATATAAACATTAGTAACAGACAAATAAGGCACCTTCTTTCCTTGAGGTCGCACCCACTAGTGTTAGCAACATGGGTGACGTCACACTCACATAGTCCACTTCTATATACAGTCTATAGAAAGTGCCCAAAAATACATGCATGTGAATATTATCAGAGTGCCCAAAGGATTTCTAAAAGCTAAGAACAAGATAGATTGATACCTAGTCCCTCATTTTGAAAACCAGTACTGCTTTTTGACTCCAATACACTTGATAAAAAATGAATAAAAATTAAAAATACACATTTCAGCCTTGTCCTTACCTGTGTTGATTTATTTATATTTGATTCTTTAGACCTCCTCTACACTGCCCACCCTGTACTATCCCGTCCAGTCTGTTCTAAGTCCCTCCCCCTCCTCCCCTGAACTCCAAATGAAACTCCACTCTCCTCTCTGTGATGGGGGTCCAACCAGTTAACCCCACCCCGTCCACCAATCCAACCTCATGTATTTTTAGCTTTACCTCATTTCATGCTAAATAAACATGCACGGCTGGCTGCTCTGGGGGTCACGCACTCATTTTCCTTTTGGTTCAAACAGAAAAACAGCTGTGACTTGAAATTTCTAAGGTGAAGGTTGGCCATACTCTGATAATTACTGCACCAAACAGGAATTTCCCTAAAAAAAAGCATTGAGGAAGCATATTTTGAGCAGACTGTATTAGCCAACATTTAGGAATCAGCTCTACGGTTTTGAAGCTGACCCATTTCTATTCAATAATTTTAGACAATATTGCCGTTTACAGTGAATAAATAATGAACTTCTGATTCTATTCTGATACTTTAAAATTGGGGGTCGGTCCGTCTGTCACCATGGAGATGTCATTGCTTTGTCAGAAATGTTCCACAGTATAGCATTGTATGTATCTATCTTGCATTTATTCAGTTATGGTTTTAATTGCTAAAACGTACTTTGAAGAGTATGTATTCTTACTGTGACTAGACTCGTTTTTCAGCAGATGTGACTTATAAATTGGCTTGGTGGTGGCACCTGCTTGTCTCCATGGCTACAGATCCCATCAGTGGAAGGTAATGAAGTACAAGTAGTAAAGTACTCTACTTAAGTAGAATTTTGAGGTATCTATACTTTACTTAAGCACATTTTACAGTGCATCCTTTTTACTTTTACTTCACTAAATTTGAGAGCAGGTCTGTGTACTTTCTTCTCCACTATATATTTTTTTAACTGAACTGAAGTAAAAAGTACTTTTCATGTGATTTTAGAGTTTATTTTGACCGTGTATGGCAACATCCTCACTAAATAAAAATAATAACAAAAATAATGACACCAAATTCATAAGAAAATTAATTGAATTTGAGTCATATTGTCTCTGACGACCAAAATATGCATCATTTTTCATCAGTGTTCATCATCATCATTTAACACTTTAACAAATTAAAAACACTTGTGTGAAATACTTATACTTTTTACTTAAAGGGCATTTTTAAATGGGTATTTAAATACTTTTACTTTTACATTTTGTCATGTGATACTTTTACTTGAGTAACTTTTTACCTCTGTATCTGTATTTTTGCTTAAGTAAGAGAGTACCTCATCCACCACAGGATCCCATACTGTGGAACATTTAAGGCAAAGCGATAATATCTTCATGGGGCAACTCTGAACCCGGAAAGTTACATAGTGCACCTTTAGATGTCTAGGTCAGAGGTACAGTGGGAATGAACCATTTTAGGAAATAAGAATAATCATGGACCACATAATATCAACCAGCACAGTAACAGATCAGGACTTAAAACAGGTGTAGTGTTTGTCCAGTGATCCGAAGGTTGGCAGTTTGAATCCCGCTCTCAAGGTAAACATCATTGGTTGAGCCATACAAACCACTGACCTGCAAGTTGGCAGTGCGATTCCAGCTCCCAAAGATGAATGCTGTTGTTGTGTCCTTGAGCAAGACACTTAATCCACCTCACCCCTAATGTCCATTACTTATTAGTGCTTTTTAAGGCCTGGTTTGTCTTGGCTTAAGCTTCATTTTGTCCTCCAAGCCAGTCCTTTGCCCAAGAAACCAGATTGAAGATTTGGACACTTTGTAAATCTATATTGTAGCCTAAAATGTATTATAATTAACTTTTTTCTAATTCAGATAAATAAATATACACAAAATGTTCCAGGATTAACAGCTAAACTTATAGAGCAACAAAATCTTTCACAGAACTGTTTCCAACTTCATTCATTCAATTAACACAGTAAAGACCGCCCCGTATTTGCAATGTTCTCACGCCTGGCACACTTTATGACATTGTGTTTTGTTAAAGTGTTCATTTTAAAATAATTTCCTAAGACTAATTACCTCCATATCACACCCCTATTAGCCCTGTCGGCTTCTCCGGCGCTCTACATTTTTCTGTTTAAAGGGCCCATATTGCTGTATTTTCTGATCTATGTTATAATGGTTTTTTCCTCATCACAAACACACCTGGAGTTGTGTTTTTTTTTTCATTCACTCTTATTTAACTCACAAACCATGCATATCGTATTTAGGCTGAGTTCTTCTCTCAAGCAGAAAATACTTGTTCACCTTGTGATGTCATGTGATAATACAGGAAGTGGATAATTTCAGCCCTGGAATTGCGAATCTCTGTTGAACTAAAGGTAAATTGTAGCTGTTAATTTGAAAAATACAGCTTTGTGACACGATGGGACAATAAACAAAAATACAGTTTATCATGATGAAAAGGGTAGACAGTAATCGCTCCTGCGATATTTTATATAATCGTGATAATCTCCAATGAAGTTAATTGCCCTCATATCACCAGAATATGCTTTTCAGTTCTGATACCGATATCGATGCTTTGACTTTTAGCATCCACTGATACCTGATATTAACCGATACTAGTGTAGGGATGGAAAATGGGACTTATTTCCTTAAAACACAGTTATAACAAAATACAATACACAGTTTTTAAAATATGGAACCTATTCATAATACTAAAATTATAATTCTTCATATACATTTTTAAGTGTCAGCAACTTTAATACTTAGACATGTGTGAATGAAACAAAACACAACTCCAGGTGTGTTTTCGAGGAGATAACAACATTATAACATGACTTAAAGCTCACAAGAATCTATTTTGTGTAAATTGCATGAGTGGAAAGTGTTAAAACATGTACCCAACCTAAACTTTGATGGTACGGTTTAATACAAAACTCATTATTATTCGTGCGGCTTCCCTCCCTTCATTTGGACTTCACAGGAGAATAAAATTACCATTAATATTCCCACAACCTATCCTCAGTTTCTGAACTCTACAAAGGCTCATTTAGTTCTCATCAAAAATTACAGAGACGTTGCTTTAGTCAAATGCTTAATTACTATATTTACATTTTCGTTTGGTTAAGCGCAGATTCTGGAGCTTCCTCTCATCTGAAATGCATGTACTATTAGAGATACACTGCTGTGCCAGATGTCGCCACAAATGAGGAAGAAGACGATGAAGACGTTGTTGTTGTTGTTAGAAAACTTGGATAATTAGTGCTTCTTAATCTGCAAACTAATCAGAATTACACTACTTACTAAGAAGAAGGCATACATTTGAGTTTATATTTTAGGGACATTTGCTTCTGACCAAAAGTAGATACAGTAGAATAACCACAAACTGTATTCAAGAGTAATGTTACTTCAAAATAATATTCCTCAAGAAGTACTCAAGTAACAATAAAACTGCATTTGAGGAATCTACTAATGCATACAATTTGGTATTTTCAAATTACAGAGCACAAAAAATGTAAAAACTAGTGAAGTGGTGATGCAAGAAACTAGCATTTACATTTGATTTTGTACTATCAAAATTATTTAATATAGTAATTTTTTTACTTGTAGACTTGCTCACAGTAGGAAGATTACGCTAAACATTTACTCAAGTAAGAGTACTGTTACATTGTAAAATACATAACTCAAGTATATGGTGTAAGAAAAGTACTTAAAATACAATTTCATTTAAAAAGTGACTCAATAAAGGGTATTTAAGTAAATGTATGCAATTAACCCCTCATTCAGAACCACAGGGGTACTACTTCAACTGAATCAGTCATCTGTGCATTGATAGAAAAGATCATTCATCCTCTTGGTAAAGGAAACTTGGTGGGTGCAGTGTTCTGGGACTTAAATAAGGCATTTGATATCATAAATTACTCTCAAAATCTTTAATCTTTTAATCTCTCAAGTCAGGCACTTTCTTGATTTGAATCATATCTGCATGGTAGAGATCAATGTGTGGTCATTGAAAATGTAAAAGTCTGCCCCAAGTAAACTTAAGACAGGTATTCCCCATGGAACAATCCTGGGGCCAATTCATTTCTGTCTTTATGTTAACAATCTGCCTGAAGTGTGTCCTGACGTGGGCCTCCAGATGTACACAGATGACACTGTGCTTTATGTGTCTGGCAGAACCCTTGCTGCCATCGGTGCTAAATTAACAGAGTTGGGCTCAATGAATCCTGCCTGACACTGAATGCAAAAAATACTAATTCTACTTGTTTTTGTACTAAAAAGACCTAGACAGAAGACAAATTGAATATTACCAAAAAAGGTGAACCATAGAGCAAGTTAGGCAAGAAAAAATATTTAAGAATAACACTGGATTCTCAACTAAACTTTAAAAGTCCTGTTGAAAACCTCACATCAAAAATGAAGGTATTAACTGCTTCAGGATGATCAGAGAGTGCTTGTCCTTTGGAAGTGCCTGTGTCTTTGTGAATACCATGATCCTGTCTCAGGTGTTGTACTGCACCACTGTCTCATCTCAGACCAACCCAACCACTTTGAAACCTCTCGAGCGACTACAACCGTGCTTACAAAAATTAAGCCCATCAGATTTCACCACTGTCCTATTCTGTCAAAGTATAAAATTAAAAATTTTGATCCTTTCTTTAATTTTAGCTTTGTAAAACTCATCTTTAAATGTGTGAATGGACTTGCTCCTGAACCACTCTGTAAATTTGTAAATAGACTGTGCTCAAGGTCCACACGAACCACAGCACAGGGGACTGTAGAGTTTCTGTAAGACGTCTTTTGCTCAGGTTGTCTTCTCAGTGAAAGGAGCTAAACTTAAAAACCCTTTACCAGCTCACATAAAGACTATCACCGGACTGAACACCTTTAAAAAACAGACTAAGTCCTGGCTTCTGCAACAACAGCGTGTCACTGTGTGTAAACTGTGCGTGAAAGACAGAGAATGGAAGAGGCTGAGAAAGAGTGAAATGTGTTTGTAAGTGTCTAATATTTTGACATTTGATTCTCTTGACACATTCACTGTATTTATGTTTTTTTCTACATATAACCCCACAGCTTTTTAGTGAAATTTGAACAGTTTTGAAAGCTCTTCTGGGGACAGGTGTTGCAAATTATCCTAGGTTGTAAGGTTGTACCCCCATCAATTTGCTGAATTGTTAATCTATGTTTGTAGTATCTGTCCCTATTCAAATAAACAATGCAATGAAAGGAAATACTAGTTCAGAATAATCTATCTATTTAGAAGTTTTATTGTCTTAATGCTTTTATATCTCGAGTTAACTGCCATTAGTTAAAAGGACATATTGTGTTAGAGTCTGATATATAGTTATAATATGACTTAGTATAATTTGGACGTTTTAAATTGCAGTATTGATTAAAAATTACTTTGAATTATGATCGAGAAAATAAAATTGGAGAACAAAGTAAGTACAGAGGAGTGGGCATGCACAGGTGACAGTATTAGGGTAATGGGGGTAGATCGGAGCAATGATGTATAAGGATTGCTTAAACACACATGAATCACTCCAAATCCAACTTCAAGAGGGTAAATGACAAAGGGAAACAACTATAACATGGGTAAAACCTCTAAAAAATCGATTTTACACAATAGGTCCACTTTAATATATCTTATAGTGATTCAAAATGGTGTCAAAAGGAATACATTTCACGTATTAAAAGTACTATCTTGTAATATCGTGAATTAGAAAGCTGTATTTCAGATTAAAATACGGTGTACAAAAGTGACAGTAAAACGCTGTGTTGTTGCTTTGCTTGTTTCCATGACAGCCTGCCTTTGTCTGGATGCACATATGGACCACAGAACCGGTCTGACACCTAAGACATTAGATTAACACCTCAACAGGCAGCATAAAAACTAAAACAAAATCTCATCAGGATTAAGCAAAACATTCCACTCCCTAGTGAGGGTTTTTTAATGAAGTAATATGAATAATTTAACTCTACCTGCTCTATTTACCCATTGTAATTAGGCAAAAATAAAGAAATATTTGGGATGTGTTCACACTTCATAATCACCACTTCTGAGACTAAACCCAGAACTGAAGTATCAATGCATACTTTAAAGAGGGTGCTACTACTATTACTGCTAAGATTACTACTATTATTACTAAGGAAGGGTTCAAATAGGACCCAATTGACATAGCTAAAGTACTCAAAGATGCATGGAGGACATCTAAAACAGCTTCAGGCATGTTTCTGATGAGGGAACAATGTTATAACATGGTAGAAAGCTCCAAAAATATCCCCTCTTTAACTGACAAATGATTGAGCAGCCATGAATAGTTTATGGGAAATTGAGCTGGAGGGTAAGTCAGAATGCTATAGAAGTACATAACATTTTTTTACACTGGCTTCAGAAAGTGGTGCCATTTTTCAACCCTAAAGACGTGATTGTTGTCAGTTGAAAATATTGTAAGCCATAAAATTAATCTTGCAAGTTTGTGGAGCCAGTCCCTAACAAATAATGATAAGGTTCAACATTTGTGGATCATAAGTTTGGATATTTCGCCCATAAATCTCCCATGGAGCTGTATAGGCCCTCGCTCTCCATCTGAAACTGTGACATAATAAAACAGAACGGGACCACATCCTATTGATAAACTGTGGCGTTATAGTCCGCCAGGTGCAGAAATCAGCAGGAAGTTCAGCTCCTGCAGGATGGAAAGTACTTTGAAAAACAGGAGAGCAAAGGTGATGAGGCAGAGGTATAAACTATGACTGGCCTAGTACTACTACTACTACTAAGATTACTGTTCTATTACTACTCCTACTATTACTGCTGCTACTTTTACTAATAATGGCTTACACTTGTAATGCACTTTGTTCCAAAGCCTCTCAAAGCGCTACACTATAGTCATTATTCATTCATTTCCACACGGAAGCGAGGCCGCCAATCTGCGCCACCGGCTCAGTGGTTAGAGTGTTGGGGGACCAACACTCTAACCACTGAGCCACTGTTGCCCCACTACTACTATCACTATTACTACTACTACTATCACTATTACTACTACTACTATTATTATTACTATTATTATTATTATTACTACTATTACAACTACTATCACTGGTACTATTACTACTATTACAATTACAACTGCTGCTACTACTCTCCCTACTTCTACTACTATTACTACTATTATTGCTATTACTATTACCACTACTATTACTATTCCTACAACTACTACTCTTACTACTACTACTACTATTACTAGTGTTATTACTATTACTACTACTACTATTACAACTATTACAACAACTACTACTACTCTATTGTCATATCAGTTTGATACTGAAGTTCGCTCTATAACTCAATGCATTATTCATTCATTCCTCAGTGGTAGTAGTATATACTGTACTTGTGGCCACAGCTGCCCTGGGGTAGACTGACACATGGCTACAGCACATTCCTACTGTTCATATAAAGGCACCTGGGTGACGTGTCTTGCTCAAAAGCACAATGAAATGCCCTGGACAGACCCTGTGAATCTTGGGCAGATGCTTTACCCAGTGTGGCCTATTTAATACGTTTTGATCATTTTCTGTCAGAGCCCTTCACATGCTCTCATTCTGTCAGTCCAGATGACGGCCCTGGTTTAATAACCCAGCATCCTCCTGGAGTTTAGATAAATCCCACAGTGTCTTTAATTGACACTTTGGCTCCAAATATGTCCCTGTCCTCATTCATTAAATGTAACACATGAAACTATAGCACTGCCGAAAACATAAACACCAACATATTATAGCCACTTCAGTCCATAGGATTCTACTATTTGGTGCATTTTCTTTGAACAAAAGTAAGAGGCTGGTGTAAGTGAACCCTCATTTTCACCACTGCAGGTATGGGACTCCAAACCAGCGTCTGAATCTATAGTAGCATCTATCAGAAGCAGCTCGGACATATTCAGGGATAAAGGAGTAGGATATTTAGGAGAGGGTCACCTGTGCTTATCTAGTGCTTACTGTTGTTGTATAATTGGCCCATTTTTGCTTCTCCCATCACTGTATGTACTGATCTGTACTATACTGTGCATTACATTAGCAGCTCACTGAAAATAAAATGAGAAGAGAAAATATATATAGGTATAAACAAATATAATCAGTAATATTAGCACCTTTTTCTGCTAATTTTAAACATGTGTAATTCAAATGGTCAGAAAATGCAACAGTAACAGTAATTAACAGTATGTCCACTGTTCTGAAGGTTGGTAGTTCGAGTCCCACTCTTGACATAAAACATCACTGGTTGAGCAGTTAGATCCACTGTTCCACAAGTTGACAGTGTGATTCCAGCTCCCACAGTTGAATGTTGTTATTGTATCCTTGGGCAAGGACACTACGTACACTGGCGTATTTAAGTGCCTTGAAGTTGGAGAAGCTGTCATGGCCCTGGCTGTGACTCCAGTCTTCCCTGCCTGGTGCTCCCCTGCTCCCCTGCTCCCCTGCTCCCCTGCTCCCCTACGTGGGTGGAGTCTCCTGGAATCACTCACCTGCCCTCAGTCTGCAATCAAGCTGTCTACAAAGAACCAGCTCTCCTGACAGACTCTGCAAGATTTTACATCAACTAGACAGTGATTTTTTTAGTCGGCTGTGATTTTGATACTTACCTTTGTTCAAACAGTTTACTTACTTACATCCTGCGGTAAAGACTCCTGTATTTCATCTGGTGGCTACATCTCCTGGAAACCTTCTAATCCTCCTCCAATAAACACTATTCTTTTTGCATTTTGCCATGAGTCTATTTTTGGGTCCAAAACTGCCTAGCCCTAACAAAAGCGCTACATAAAAGTGATCACTTGCCATTTACTAAGTGTGTGTTAACGTGATGGTTGTTGCTAGCTTGTTTTTTGCTTGACAAATAACAAACTATGCCTTTCTGCCTCCGTCCTTCATTATTTATAAGCCTTACACACGTGGCTCCTGTCCTTTATAAAGCCCCTTATAAATTCCACAATGGAGCTTTACTTTGTCACTATATCTTTGTACAGCACTGGCCCAGATAAGATGACAAGACTAGAATCAGAGCGAGTCACTCTTCCTCCATTATCTCCTCTCTATCTCTGCCCATTTGAAAACATGTTCCACCGATTAGCGCTCACCAAGAAACCTCAAAAACAATAATTCCACTTTAATAGCCAGTCGCAATGTCTTTTTATACAATTTAATTTCAAAAGAGACATCAAATACGTGCTCAATCTTGGCTTTTCACATTTGCTGGTCCCTGGATTTTGTATGTAAGTCAAAAGCGTTGATGATAAGGCAATGCAATTAAACAGAAATGAGTTTGAAAGTGTTGCGTGTTTGATTGCAGCGGGTTTTTGATCTATATGAAGTGCGTTGTAGGAGGTGCGGGGAGCAGACACCTTCATGTGGTGTGCAGAATAATAATAATACACTCCGATATAGCCGTCTACAAGCTGTCATTACAGGAACAGGTTTAGATAGAAGCACTTTTGAACAAGCTGCAGTTACACTCACACTGTTTAGTTTTATTCAAGCAGGTTTATAGGCTGTGGTGATATTGAATTGGATGATGACATAGTTTAAGATGGAGAGCAGGGGCCTATGTAACTCTATATTAGAGATTAACTGTTTATGAAAGAAATGTCCAAATTTATAATCCACAAATTTTGAAATTTATAATTATTGGTCAGGATTGGTTCCACAAAGTTGTAATATTAATCAATGGGTTTAAGTCTTTAGAGTTTAAGAATGGCACTACTTTCTGAGGCTACTGTAAAATATATACTTTTGTTTCATTGTACTGGCAGAGAGAACTTTGTGCCAGTTTATGTATCATGTGGATAGGAAAATAACTACATGTTTTTATGCTTTGCCTCCAGTTAGATACAGGTAATATCTCAAACATGCATGAATTAATTGAAATAAATCTATGACTTAAAGTAACTATTATTTAACACTATTATTGGTGGTTTTCAGATTCTCAAATCTGATCCTGTCATACTCCCAGATGGAGGACAAGAGTCTGTTTTTCCTATTGAAACACTGTAGTTTGCCATGAAATATCCAAAGGTCATGTGGCTCTGTGCACAACAGTAGTTCCAATCAGATGGACTGTTGGCCCAACCATTTCCGGCATAATGTAATGTTTTCAAGTTTTTGTCCTTAAATGTAGTTTTCCCCACATTTGTAAAGTGTTTAACATGTTGTTGATGACATCCATGCACAGCTCCCTGCCCACAGCTGATCTGTCAGGATTTATTGTTTTTTAGTGTGATTCGGCAAAAACCTCATAGATAGTACATTATCCCGGAAATGGTCGAGCCGACTGTCCCTCTGATTGCCTATCACTGTTGTGCATAGAGCCAATACACAAATGTTTAGTTACTAATAGAAATCATCATGGTATAGATCCATTAAGTTCTTGTATTACAACCTACAACCAGCCTATACATCCATATTAAGGCTCATTTATGTTCCATTTCATACTTAAATAGATCCATGTGTTCCAACCCTAGTAACCATCACTGCATTTATATTTCCAAACGTTTCTAATGTCAAAGCCGTGTCCTCTTAAACAGCACAGATAGCACAGATAATCAGTTAGAGAGCTGAATAAAACAGATGTAACTGGACAAATAAACAAACATGGAGGCGCTAACGGCAGTTTTTAGATCACATCTATTGGAAAGAGTCAAGAAAAATGAGGTTATAGAAGCACTTATTTGTTTTGCAGCTGTGTCACTTTTTAAGTTTTGCTTCCACTATGAGGCTGTGTTCACTACTGTCCCCAGCAGTTATCTCATGTACAGCTCTAGTGCACATGTTCTGTAGAGACAAACCAAAATACAGACAGAACGAGAACGGACAGAAGCCTCCATGCACATCCCTTTGTGTCTAGAATGTAGAGCATAAATAAGCTTTTACTGGCCTATAGAATGTAGTGATCTCAAATCCAGCAATAACATGGATAAAAGCTCATAAAAGTTGTTTCTGCACGATATGTTCCCTTTAGTTTTCTGTTGCAAGTACCCATGTCCCCTCTGCATATACCTATAGAGGAAACACTTACCTATTGGAATGTGCATGTGCCTTATACAGTAGCTGAGTGCTCCCATCTCTCCTTCACTAAAAGCTCCATTATTTCCCATTGTTCCTTCCCTGTACTGTACGTTGCAGACGCAGTGTACCCAGCCAAGGTTCACTCCGGGTGCGTCATCTGCTCCACGCAATACAAGTCTTTATGTCTCACTGCAAACAATGAGAATAATGGCTGTGTTTCTCCATTGTCACAGCACTCTGCAGTGTACCCGGTGCTATACATCTGTCATTATCAGCGTCAACAACAGCGCGGAACATTTCGGGTCCTCCGCTCGGCGCCATGGCGACATTATGGCAGAGGAGATAATCTACTTTGCCTCATCTCTCCGGCTTTTAGTGGCTCGTAGGACAATAACAGCAGCAAGGAAGACTTTAATCATATCACAAGGCTTTCGACCTCACATATTGCTTTTCCCACGCTACAGAGGTCTAAGAAAAGTCATAAGGATTTGTACAGTAAATATTTTAATCTGGAGCAGGTAAAGACAGTTAAATGGGGCCAATTTAAAGGTGCTGTACCTGATTTTTACTGTCTTAAACGTTACATATTACACAAGAGAACTAGTTCAAAGTTTACAGTGGTCTAAAGTTATTCCTCGCTTACCTTATACATTCTGAGCAAATTATTATTATTAGTACTTTTCAGAACTTTCAGAGACCACAATGGAGTTTTACCTTCACAGTAAAGTTAACAATAACTAGCATGCTAACGTGCATTTCTTGATTATCGAACAATTAAATGCTTTATAATTAGATACAGACAGGATGCAGTAGACATATTTTCATCTCAAGAGATTCTTATATATCTGTACTGTACTGGGGCAACACCAGTTTTTTTCAAATACATTGGAAAGGGGAGCCAGCTGAGGTGCTCAGGCCTCTGTTCTGGATGCCTCCTGGACACCTCCCTGGAGAGGACATGCTGGACGGACTGTCTCTCCTCTCAGCTGACCTGGGAACACCTTGGGGTCTGGCCAAAGGAGCTATAGGAAGTGTCTTAAATGAGGGAAGTCTGGGAGTCCCTGCTTAGACTGCACCCTGTAACCCAGCCTCAGATAAGAGGAAGAAAATGGATGGATGGATATATGAGAAAAAATAGATTGTGGGTTATTGTTAACAAATGGTTTGGTGACTGCAAGAAAGGACTAATTGCTGATGGCATGATGCAACTATTAAAGCTATAGAGTGTAGACAGTCGTAAAAAGACATGGTTTGAATTACATTTGTATATTGCATTAGTAGCTCAATTAAGTATTCATATTATGATTACACATTTATAGTATTTATCAAACAGCTAAGTTATTGAGTTGTTGTTTTTTTTTTTTTAAATATATAATAATCTCAACTTCACTAAAGAGTAGCATTGCATGTTATTGTCCAAAACATGCAATGCTTACACTTCTTTATTGTACTGCACACATTATAGGGGACATTAAAGATAGCTTGCGGTCTCCATACAATAAGTGTCATGGCCGACCTGCGTACACATTCCATTGATCTGCTGCTTCTTCATGAGGTGACGTTAAAATGATGTATGGTCCAGTTCCCGAGCTAATATTGAGACATCCAATTGTATTTGTTTTTTCGCAGTAAAAACACCCACACAGCACCAGGAGAAGGCACCGTTACAGCCAGAGGGGGATCACAAGGGGGGATCCACAGGAGGACCACAGGGGGGCGGAGGTGAGCGGATAACACCGACATGTGTTTTGGTCTCATTTCTTTGAAACAAAGGAGTCAACCTCAAGGACAGTATAGCAGGGTACTCCTCACAGGACCAAATACTGATTCTGGGATGACATTAAAACGCACATATTACACACACATATTACACTATAACCTGATCAATGTTATAAAGTTGTTTCCTCATTAAAAACATACCTGGAGTTGATGAAACAAAACACAACTCCATGTATGTTTTTGAGGAGGTGACAACATTCTGTATTAAACATCTTTCATACAAGATACTGACATTTGTGGAACATTCTAGTCAAAAACATTACCAGGCAAATGGAAAGTTTTGGCCCCTCCTACAGAAAACTTAACCGTGCCCCTTCCAGACGTGTGTGTGTAGTGAGATATTGTGGATATTGTATTGTGGTTGTTGTGATGGATCCCTGCTCCAGACAGGTTGCCCCAGCAGCATTGAAGGACGGGTAGAGAATTTATTACCCTCACAAGGTATTCATCAAGTATATCCTAACCTTAACCTTATGTTGCTTGTTTGTGTTGTTTAGAAAAAGTATTGGAGTTTTTTTTTTGCGGTTTTGTGGTTAACGCTTCAGCCTCAGAGCAACAAGGTCATGGCTTTAACTCTCGGGTGGCGTGGGGTCTTTCTCTGTGGAGTTTGCATGTTCTCCCTGTGTCTGGGTAGGTTTCCTCTGGGTGCTCCAGTTTACCCTTACACTAAAAACATGTGCGGAAACAGAAAATTCACTGAGATTTTCAACACAATCCAGTAACCAGTGAAGGTGGTAAATACAGATTGGATTTATGATTTATGGTCCATGCATTAACCACCACTTTGCAAGTCTATTTTCAAACATTTGTGTGTATCTGGACACTTGGAGAACAATGAAATCAATGTAATCCCCACACAGACCATACAGGATCTCCTTTATTGCCAAGTCAGCTGCTTAATGTTTCCTCTCTTTACACAATTCTATATGCCCATTGTTTGCATTTTACACCCATTCACAAAATCCCTCATATTTTCCTGAAATAAGCAATCACATTTCTTCCCCAGTATAAAAATGGCTGTGCTTTGCGACACCAAACCACCCACACACATATTTGTACAGCAACAGGGCTGCTGATAATCTAATAGGGACATTTGCTATTGTCCTGTATGCTCTGTGCTGCTATGCCTCCACCTTGGCTGTCTCTGCTTCACTGCTGTGTAAATAACCTCAGTTTGACAGAAAAACAAGTGTAACAGGAGCATATGGTTAGGTCTGTGAGAGCCCAAATCTGGAGAGCAGGTGAATGTAGAAATGTGTGAATGATGGAAGTGTCTCTGTGCAGGCTGTGGGAGGAAAACAGGAAAAATGGGACTTATAAATAACACAGATTGGACAGAACAAAATGATAGAAGTAAGGTGAATTATAATATCATCTTTAAGGATGCTCTGTGTAACTTTTCTGGTCTCCTTTAGAAATTTAATGCCACAGTTTTGACCTATAGCTTAGCCAGGTTATAGGTCACAACTATAACCTCCCCTCACTACACTATGCCCATCCCTCTGCCTACTCATTTGCACCATCTTCAAACTGTCCCTTTCCATACCACTCCAAAGTGTCAATGCCCCCAATGCAACGAGAGCATCCACCACAACTCTGTTCACTGTCCGAGTCCGTAAACTCCTCTCTAGCCACACAACAGTCTATCATTCCACCAAAGAAGACTTATGTCCTTTTCCTCAATTCCCACTCTCTGGCCCTCTCTGCCACATGCTCCTCACCTTCCCTCAAACCAGGAAGTGACCGACTGACAGCTCAACTGACTTGTGCTGGGTGGACTGTGCAGTTCTAGGCCACCGGTGCCGACGTCATTACACATGACGTGCCCTACACTGTTATTTGGGAAGCCACAACATCCTGGAGGCCTTTGCCTTTGCATGTGATCTTTGGGTCTTTGTGCACAAAATAAATTATTATTTTTTGTTTATATTTGTTTAAACCTGGGGACACTTTATCCTGGACATTATTATTTTAATACATTTTGAAAATTGTATTTCCTTTTGTGCTGTTTATTTGCTGGGGAGGGTATACACTTTACAATATAGATCTTTGTGTGGAATTGGCTCACAAACAAAATCAACATTAAACAGACTTTGACAACTGAATACCCTACAACCAAAACCTATTATACCTTAAATGGCAGGAGAGAGACTTGGCTGACACCCCATCATCAGAGAAAATCAAAAAAGCTAAAACCATTGCCAAACCATCAGAAAGCAGCCTTGCTCATTGAAAAAGTAGGGATGGGCACTGAAACACAGTGCCAAGTCTTAATGGTCAAGTGGATCAATAAGGTCCAGTGCCATCGGTGCTCTTAGCAGTGCTACAGAGTCACACAAATGTCACACAATCAAATATGAGCACGAAACATCTCTCATCTCGTAAATTCCATACACATAACCTAGCAGCACCACTTTGAACGTGCGCCATACAGGATAATCTAAAAAAAAAAGAAGCTTATCACTTATATCTATAAATCTAAATACATCCATTCTGTCAAAACTTCTCAGAGCCACTTTAAATCAAGTGTACAGTGTTTCTTAAAATTTGCTGTAGTTTTCAATATTCAATTATTATGTTGCAACCATAGCCTGATGGTAATTGTGACCTATAGAAATGACAGAAGTAAGACCTTACACCACTCTCATGTCAGTACTGTTAAACATGTGTCCCTGGCCCTGTTCGATCTCCCTCTATTTCATTTCAGTGTGATCATTTTTCACCACAAATCCCCATTGATCCCGTGTGCGCTGCATGTTCCATTACCCAGAATTACTCAGCGGCCGATGCAGCGTGGCCCATATTAATCAATGGAACCTTTGTAACTAACAACCTTGTTATTCTTTCACAGCCAAAGCCAATGAGCGTCTGGCTGTATACAAGGCCCATTATTAAGAGTGGAGAGGAGACGTTACACATGGGTATTGATCATGTGAGGAGGAGGCCTGCGGTCGATAGCAGCTTCAATGAAAAATCGTCTGTTTTAAAAGACTTTATCCACCGAGAGAGGAGCAGCGCTTTGTATTCAACCATCACACCAGCTCCTGTTGTGCTGTGGAAGTGGAGTGGAAGTTTGTTCTTAGTCAGCTTTATGTGGGTCTAGCTCAATTAGTTTAAAGTTCACTATGTAACTTTACTTTACTAGGGTCTGCCATCTGTTTCATGGACATTTTATAGCTTTGCCTGGAATTGAAAATGGCTTCTGGATGGGAGCCAAGAACGTCTTGAGTGCAAAACCAGTGTCCAGATGACTACCTTTGAAACATGTATTGGACCACTCCTGGATGAATGAGGGATTGCTCCATCTCGTTTGCCTAAAATGCTCCAAAGTATGGCATTAAAGTTACCTAGCTCTATAGAAACGAGCAGACAATGCCACAAGGCCAAGTTATAAGACAAATATATGGAGAGGTATAGCTTAAAGATGAATTTACATACATAGTGCATCTTTAAGCTATACTTTGTAAGACTCTACTTTGAAGAGAAAGTAAAGTCTTGTCTCCATGGATGTGTTATAGTGGTGCCAGAAGCGTTCCACAGTATGGCATTAAACTCATCCGTGGAGAAAAGTTTGACATGAACCTTTAGGTAATATTTGCTCCAAAAGATTAACGACGCTGTACGTGCCTTTTTCTGTCTTAAAATGGGAACACAGTTCACACACTTCCTGATTCTTGGACAGTAAAACACATTATAAATAGATACAGGCTGTACACAGTAGACTTATTTTGACCTCAAGAGCTGCTACTTCTCATACTTGTCCTGATTTTGTGATATTGTGAAACTTAAAAAAAAAGTGGCCTTGAATAAATCAATGACGTGTAACAATTTGATTTTCTTCATGATTCTCCGCCCTTACGAAATGAAAATCCAAATTCCGATCTGATTTGACGAGAGATTGTAAAAGTTAGTCTCCAAACATACCTGACCCTATGTGTCCTTGGGCATCTTAATAACTTCACTGCTAACGAGACAGCTTTAATGAACTGTACACACTTTAAAACATGTTGTTAACCTTCACCTGCACTAATTATTCCCAGACCTCATGTTGAACTGATGACCTACTGACCTGTTCATAAGTTAATGATGGGGTGAATAAAACAGGTCACAAAACAAGCACAGATTAAAAGCATCTTGTATTTCATGAGTTACAGGGACGGACTATAGATGCTTATGCTGTTTTAATTGATCCATAAATCGCTCACCTTTGACATTTAAGCTTCTGAATAACATCATTTGCGCTGTTAACAGTACCATGTCATTTTAAATCCCTACCTTGTAACTTTTTAGCCCAAAAATACACAATTAACGTGTTTTTTTTAGGGGTTTTTTTGTGGGTGTTAATTTTGGGTGTTTTTATTGCACTGATAAACAAAGTGTACTTTTTGTGAGCTAACTTGCATCTCCAAAAACGGCTTGTCTCCATGGAAATGTTGTTCCTTTGGCTGTAATATTCCACAGTATGGCATAAAATAAGACAAAGTTACATTGCCATTGTAAAACTTAACTATTCTCATGGAGAATGTTCCAAAGTATGGTTTTAACCTTCTTTTCCCATATAATCTTTCGGGTGATGTGAAAGTTACACAGTGTTGCTTTGAAAATGAAATTAGTTGATATTTTAATTAATTTAATTGAAATTGAAATTAATTGATATTGAAAGATAATAAGTACATTACAATATCGTGATGGGGGCAGGTAAAATTTGTATTATTCAATTGCAGATTTGTGTTGTAATACAGCGAGTTCTCGATAGTCCAGGCATCTCCAAACTTTTTCCTCCGGTGAGATACTTTTGCAAAATGAGTGGTCAAAAGAAATTGATTTGATCTAAGAGCCACAGCAAGCTTTACATGGGGTAGAGTTCTCTGTGTAATCCCTCAGTCGTCCAGGTCTGATCCATAGCAAACGACGAAGTTTGAATCGGTCAAATGAAGACGTTTCGCTGCTCATTGAAGCTGCTTCTTCAGTTTTGGTCAGGTTACTAGTGGACACTGCCTTATATCTGTCTGAAGGGAGGAGCTAACTACACTGAAACTGTAAACAGCTGTTGTCTCCAGTTTCAGCCTTGACGACCATAACTGAAGACGATAAGTGCACAAAGTTAGCCATCAAAATGATTTATTTACAATGGCAATAGTCAGATAATAAATCCATTTTGAGTTATTCGGTGTAAAACATATCATTCCTAAATCCCTTGGGAAGCTACTTGGAAGAGGGTGGACAGCTGCCCCGCTCTAGCCAATAACAGAAATGATCAAATCCAAAATTTGCCCATTTACCTGGTTCATGCCCCCAGTTTGGGAGCATGATCCCTCCATCCATCCATTTTCTTCCGCTTATCTGGGGCCGGGTCGTGGGGGCAGCAGTCTAAGCAGGGACTCCCAGACTTCCCTCACCCCAGACATGATCTCCAGCTCCTCCGGTGGGACCCCAAGGCGTTCCCAGGCCAGCTGAGAGACATAGTCCCTCCAGCGTGTCCTGGGTCTTCTCCAGGGCCTCCTCCCGGTGGGACATGCCTGTAACACCTCCCTAGGACTTTGGGAGAATGAGTATGACATAATCACATTCTAGAAATCTTAAAAAAAAAACACCAAAAAGCTAAACAGGTAGACAAATTTAAACTGACTTATATATTAATTATTGTGTTCATTCAAATGTTTTAAACTCAAAGTAAACTCTGCAGAAAGTCCAGTCTAGGAATCAAACCCACAACCTTCAGTGTAATCTACAAAGCACAAAAGAACAATGGGTAAACACTTCAGTTTTAACCACAAAAGTCACATTTTTGGACTTGAGCAGTGACCCACAAGCGGGCGCCATGGTAACAAAGCCACCAAGTTAGTATTTATTTATAACCTGTTTACGCACAATAAAGGAGTGAGGGACAGAGAAAGAAAACGGAAAGGGAGAGCAACAGAAAAATAGAGGGATGGAGAGGAGAGGCAGAGAGCGCGAAAGAAAGGAGAGAGAAAGAGCAAAGGAAGGAGAGAGAAAGAGAGCGAGAGAGATTGGGTAAACATGTTAGGGAGAAAAAGAAAAGAATGAAAGGGAGAGAAAGAGAGGGAGAGAGATTGGAGAGATATTTTAGGGAGAGAAAGAGGGAGAAGGAGGAAAGAGGAAAGAAAGGGAGACAAGGAGATGGAGAGAGATAGGAGAAACATGTTAGGCAGAGGAAGAAAGAAAGAGGACAGAAGAATTCACGGGAGAGAAAGAGGAATAGAGACGAGAGCGATATGATGAAGAGGGAATAGAAAGAACAGAAAGAAAGAAAGATGACTCCAACAGAGAGAGGGAAGGAGAGATGGAGATAGAAAGATAGATAGAAAGAACCCCCACAGAGAGGGTAGGACAGATCCGCCATGATGGATGGTCTGGAGGGAGCGTGAGGGAAAGGCCAGCTCTGACACTGTCGCTGTTTGGTCTCCTTCACCTAATCCTCCATAAACAGTGTCTCTAAAACGCTACAGCTCAAATATTTACCCTGTACCCTCCTGATTCTGCTCCTGTGTGTGTGGACAAGGCAGACGAACACAAACACAACAAGAAAGAAAGGATCATCGCACTAAAGGACAGTGTGTGAAATGAACATGGGGTCACATTTAATCGGAAACGGCATCAGTTTTTATTTTGGTGCCAGCTTAGACTTAGACAAACATTACTGATCAACATGGGAAATTACTTTGGCACAGTAGCTCACGCATTACAATGTATATATTTTAACTTAATCTTTAGAAATTTAGAAATTTGAAGATCTTTTTTTCAAGGGAGTCCTGGCCAAGAGGCATCAACATCACCCACAGACAAAACATTTCATATGAAACAGGCCATATAAAAAGTAAGAATTGGTGACAGATCAGTGATTGCATTTCCGGGTCTTTCCAGAGGGTGTCAAAATGAGCCAGAGGAAGAAAAAATACCAAAGGCTAAATGGAATAGGATATAGTAAATATATTTCCTATTAGTTCAGTTTGGATGTCGTGTGTGTAAGTGTGCCATTTCCTGCACCTAACTAAGATAAACTTACCCCCAACCAAAACGGGAAGTACAATTTAACCCCAACCCATGTTTGAAATATTTTGTTGACTGTCACAGTTGAACTAAACTGACCAGGGGACATTGGAGCAGTGTTTGTATTTGGCCATTGTTAAATCAGACTATATACCATCTTCCCCGATTTGCTTCACCAAATTTGTTTCTGCTCCGTTTCTCATGGATTTGTTATGAGATGCTTGGCGCATGCTCTGTCCTGCTTGCTCCTGTCTGCTCTGGCCTGCTCCTGCTTGTTCCTGCTCACTCCTGTCTGCTTCTGTCTGCCCCTGCTTTTGCCTGCTTGCTCCTGCCTGCTCTCGTCTGCTCCTTCTTGGTCCTGTCTGCTCCAGCCTGCTCTTGTCTGCTCCTGCCTGTGCCTGCTTTCTCCTGCTTGCTCCTGTCTGCTCCTGTCTGCTCCTATCTGCTCCTGTCCTCTCCTATCTGCTCCTGTCTGCTCCTACCTCCTCCTACCTACTCCTGTCAGTTTCTGCTCGCTCCTGCCTGCTTCTGCCTACTCCTGCCTGCTCTTGTCTGCTCCTGCCTCCTCCTATCTGCTCCTGTCTGCGTTGAACCACAGCCCATTAAGGCTCCATATGTTTGCTGTCCTGAACTGGGTTTGCTCTGACAGTTTTTATCAATTGATTCCGACAAAAGGGTGTGTAATGCTTCCCTTCACTGCTCAGGGCGGCTGTTCTAAACTTACTTTGTTTTGTGTCAGTGAAAGCTCCAGATGTTAAATTAATTAATGGGGGGTTTAATGATTAATTTCAAACAGCAAAGAAATATATCACAACAGTGTCATCATTGTCCATGCTATTGCTTCAACAACAACATTGTTATAACCAATTTGCCCTATTTTATTATTTATTTTAAAGGTGCGCTATGGAACTTTTATGGTGTGGGGTCTTTTCTCCAGAGATGTTATGCCTGAAATGTTGTATGGCATTAAACTAATGCCACTAGACCAAGTTATAGGTCTGATCTATGGAGAGATGAGAAGTATACAGCTGCTAATCTGTGCCAGTAGCCTCTGTGATCACCAACCATCACATTTATACATTAGACACTGTAGGGAAAGTGTTTTGCCCAAGGACGCAACCAACAAAATTCTGCACTCGCTGAATCACAGTTTGAACCACTAACTTTCAGCTTATAAGACCATGAAATGAATGTACTATATGTATTTTTTTGATAGTTCAATTTAAAATCTGCATTATTCCCTTTCAATCAAAAAGTAATGAAATAATGAATGAAATACAATAAGTACATGGGAAAGTGATGTATTTGTTTAGTATACAAATCATAAAAGGGTTCAAACTATCCTGCTGCTATATTGTTCTAGTCTATGACACCCATGGATCATTATATTATAATTTGCACATTTAAAATGACAATATGCATCTAAATTGACATAACAAACAAGTTGTTAATTCAAGATAAAACAAAGCCCTCCTATGGATAGCTGGAGATCACAATAGCAATTTTTTTTTGTATCAAAATGACTATGCGACACTAATGAACCCTACACATATCATCGATTGAGAAAGCAAAATTGAAGTAAGTGCAGAGCAGTGGGCGTGTGAAGGTGAAAATGGGCATTGATCAACCGTCTGGTGTCTTGAAAATAGGCAATTCAAGATTGAAAAAGTAGAAACAACTATAACATGGTTAAAAACTGCATAACAGGCTGACATTAAGTTCAAAATTATTTATAGGCCACATTAATATAACATTGTCATTGCGTTTTATTTAACATTTTCTGTCTTTACAACCAAACGCAGACCTGACCTACTCCTCAGTGACACTGTAACCCATTATCAAGATTCATTATTAAGTGATGGAGGAGGCTGATGCTGTTAGATTCACTGTAATATAATCATCTCTGTGTAGATAAAGCCAACTGCTAACCTTTTCAATGCGCTTTATCTGATCTTAATGTGTGACATGGAGGACTTAACTGCTCTAAGTGTGCATTATGGCTTCATTTAACGCCTCTGTGATAAGCAAATGCTATAATTACATCTTTGTCGAACTATTGGATGGACGTTTAGGAGTCCGTAGTCAATTAGACCCCCTCTAATTTAATTTTGTTGAGAAAATAATTTGTAATTTGTCTCAGATGAAGCTTTCGTAAACGCTTACTGCACTGCTCATCAGACAGTGAGAATGAACTGCTCCACATTTCTTAAAAAACAAATGTTTGCTTTGAATTTATCTTGATTAAATTGCATCTGGAGTCATTAAAATCTCATATGTAATTCGTTTTCCTCGAGAGGGCTTATGAAACTGTCTGATGGAAAAATAATAAAACTGAGATCATTAAGGAGAATTATTATTTTTGGTTATTGTGAAAAACTGTTTAGTCGTAATAATTTCCCTCTGGCTTTTTCACATTTATGAACTGTGAACGCAGCAATTTTGGTAGAGTCTTGCTGTTTATGCTGTTTCAAGGCAAAGCTAGTGCATCTCCATGGACACAAGCAGGTAGCGACCATAGACTTTATATTTAAATGGACATAGCTAACTTGCTAGCTGCTGCTCCAAATAGGAAGTGATCAGGGGCGCGCTTTCAGCTCCATCGACTCCAATTCACTTTACATTAGGAAACTGTCGCTGTCGCCCCTCTCTGTGTAACTGCTGCTGTCAGGCTCGTCATTTTGTCTTTTCATTTCACTACTATGTCTGTAACTCAAAATATAAACATTAATAAGAGACAAATCAGCTGACTCCTGAGGTCTCTCCCACTAGCTTTTGATTGACAGTGTTGCGAAGCACCCACTCACTGCCAAACCAGCAGTGCGGACGGGAAAGGGACCTTAACTTCAACAGCTTCACTCCAGATTGGCTCTTTGGTTGCTATGATACCTGTGGTCGGAATTCCTAACATGGAACTCTGCTCCAAAGTCACCCCTGTAACTGCTAGCCTTGATGAGCTTCATTTGACTGGAGCCGAACGCTTAGTCCATCCACCATCCACCAAAAAAGTTACATAATGCATCTTAAAATGATTATTGACCCTGCATCACTGAAACAAACAAACCTTATTGGATGGCTGTGTCTGAGTTGAGCCTGAAACGTGTAGGGTGGAGGTGGCCACGCTTGTAAAACTCCTTCAAAGTTTGATTCACCAGCCTTTATAATTAATACAATAGAGTAAATAATAATAACACAGTGGCTGAGTGTGTAGATCCAGAGTTTGGTGGAGTGGAGACAACAATAGAATATGATTTTTTTGTGTATTCTGGTTAGAGACACAGTGTTTGCTCCTCGCTTCATTCCTCTTTCCCTGCTATCGCTCTGTATTCTTTCATTTCTCTCTTTCTATTTCTTTCCCTCTCTCTTCATCTTTCCATCCTTCTCTCACTTTCACTTCTCCACCCCTCTCTCTCACACTCTTTATCTCCTCCATCCTCTTCTTTCTCTCTCCACTCCATATCACTATCCTCCTCTCTCTCTGTTTCTCTTCTCCACCCCTTTCTCTCCCTCCATCCCTCTCTTTCTCTCTCCCCTCTATCCCTCTATCCTCCCCTCTTTTTCTTTCTTTCCTTCTCTCCCTTCATCCTCCCCTTCTATGTTTCTCTCACTTTCACTCCTCCATCCTCCCTTTTCCCTCTCTCTACTCCATCCCCATCCTCCTCTTTCTCTATTTCTCTGTTCCACCCTCTCTCCCTCATTCCTCTATCCTCCCCTCTCCTTCTCTCTCTTTCATTTCTCTCTTTTTCTTTCTCTCCCTTTTTCTCCTCCTCATCCTTCCATCCTTCTCTCACTTTCTCTTCTCCACCCCTCACTCTCTATCTTCTTCATCCTCTTCTTTCACTCTCTCGACTTCACCCCCCATCCTCTCTCTATTTTCTCTTCCTCCATTCCCCTCATTCTCCCCCCTCTCTTCCCTCTATCTCTTTCTTTCTTACTGTCTTTCCTCTAGCCCATTATCCTCCCTCCTCTCTCTCTTTCATTCCTCTCTTTCTTTTCTTTCTTTCTTTCTTTCTTTCCCACCGCTGCCAATAGCAATTTGAGCAGATGGTGCGGTGGCATTCAGGCTTCGCGCATCCCCCAAAAATGACCCAATATTTGGCAACAGTCTCCGGCTTGTCTGCTCCGTTCTTATCCTCCTGGGTTATTTTCAGCGGGCATCAGAAAAGACTTAAAAAAGGAGACGTTATTGGTTGTGACATAAGCTCGCACTGTTCTGTCATTGCGTGTCAAGAGCGAAACGCCGCCCCAGTAACCATTATGTCAGCGCGAACCTCGGCGAGCTAAATGAAGGTTAGATATATGTCATGTTCGCTAATGTACACGGTTGGTACATTGGGAATAATTGAGACAGTGGAATTCAGTGATTCAATTCAACTGCTTTGGACTTTGATGGATCCCATTACTGTCCAAAGGTAATAGATTGCGCCCCGATGAAGTCAGGTGTTATATTGAGCATTGGTAACGTATGGGCTTCATGTTAACGCATTATGTGGATTTGTGTTCAATGATTTCAACTCATTTAATCAGATTTGCCATAACTACCGTATGATTCTCTCTTGGCTGGCCTGGGAATACCTTGGGATCCCACTGGAGTAGCTGGAGTACATGTTTGGGGTGAGGAAAGTTTGGGAGTCCCTGCTTAGACTGCTGCCCCCGCGACCCGGCCCTGGATAAGCAGAAGAAAAAAAATGGCTGGATGGGTGAGGTGTCTTGCCCAAGGACACAAGGACAGCAGTCATCTGTCGGAACTCAACCAATGATTTTTATGTCAAGAGCTGGATTTGAACCGCCAACCTTCGGATCAGTGGGTCTGACACTCCAACTGAGCTACTATGAACAATAATAAATGCATCTATAGATATAACACCGCAGTTAGTTATACATAAAAGTGCACTATGCAGCTTTTCGTGTGGAAGGTACCTGTTTGTCTCCATGGAAATATTATTCATTTGTCTGGGATGTTCCACAGTATGGCATTCAGCTTATTTATCTCCATAGCAAGTGGCCAAGTTACAAGTCAAATCTATGGATAGGTGACCCTGTATGTAAGCAATATGAATGTGTGTTTTTCAGGGTATTTTTGAGCAAGAAACAAGAAGGAATGAACCACATTAATGTTATTATTTTTTATTTAGTCCTGTTTTACAATTTGACTTAAGTGGCTTTTCACAAAATACTGAAAAGAAATGGATTCAGACTGTTTGAATTCCAAAATGTCTTCCCTGAAACGCAATTATTAATTAAGAATAACAGAGATGGACCAAGTGTTTCCTGATCTACCGTTTATTTCAGGTTCAATCAGGGCTTCTTCATCTACTGATTTCACCATGAGCCAAACTCCATTATTTAAACATTTCATTAATCAGACATTGATTCAACAGCTCTTCTCCTCTGCATAAAATCAACACTAACACACACAAAACGTAAAATAAATAAATAAAAAAAAGAAAAAAAAAGAGATGTCACTTAAGTGGTCCTGGTGAGAGCCAATCAACACCCAACGTGAGGAGGCAGAGGTGTCATACACGCATGTACACATTGAAATTACAATGCATTTTTAATAAAGCCTCAGCCCTCATACCTGCTCAAAGACAGGTTTTTATTATTAAAATCACTTGTAATGCATAACACTAACTGATTGTACCTGATTTTTTTCACACGTATTTTAGCAAAACACATGTGCCTAACGACCAGGGGTTTAGCACGGAGCAGGCACTTAGCAACACTGTGAAGCAAACCAGCAAAAAGAAAGTTAAAATTATACCTTAGAATATTCTCCCTGGAGATTGATGGTTGGGCCTAATATTACAGCCAAAGGAACAACATTTCCATGGAAACAAGCAGGTGGAAGCCCTCCTCCAGGCCAAATACGAGTTTGTGGAGATGCAAGCCCGCTCACAGTACAGATGTTTTTCAGTGCATTTAACATAACCAAAATGAAAAAAAAGCTTAGTTTAGTCTATGTTTGGCTAAATCGTTACACACTGTGGCTTTAAGTACCAAAATTTTGTGTTTTCCACAGTCGGAAGTCCATATTTCGCAAGTATTATAGCAACCAAAGTGCCAATCTAGAGCAAGGCTGATGAAAGTAACGCCCCTTCCTGCACCGGTGGTTTAGCATGGAGCAGATACTTAGCAAAAGTTGATGGAGCCAGAAGGGCGCCCATGATTACCTCCTATTTGGAACACGGTGGCTAGCAGTTTAGCTATGTCCATTTATATATACAGTCTGTGGTCTGCATCGAGTTATAAAGCATTTCGTCCAAGAATCAACAAGTGCGCGATGGCATGCTAGTCATTGTTAGCTTTAGCATCACGTCTGCTCTGATCTGGAGTGTTGTGAATGGAATACATCAGGTAAGTGAGAAATAACTTTGGATTACTTCAAACTGTTTAAAATGAACAGTTTTTCATGGCCCTAAAATCCAAAGGCGAGAGCGGAGTTTTGCCATCACAGTAAACCTAACAAATAGCATGCTAACCACACACTTCCTGATTCTCTGACAGTAAAATGCTTTATAATCAGACGCAGGCAATTCACAGAAGACTTATTTTGACCTCAAGAGCTGTTTATGCAATATATCTGTACTGGGGCAAGACAAATTTTGCTCAAATATATATAAAAAAAAAAATCGGGTATAGGCCCTTTAATAGTGACAAGCTATGACAGAAATCCTCCATGCTTTTAGACACATATTTCTGTTCCTTTGGCGCGGCATTGTAATGGTACAGTCTCAAGGTCCCTGTAGATTTTCACATAGGCATTTTTCCCCCGCACATTTTAAACTACCTGACAGCAAACCTGCATAGTTTTGTGATCATTTCTGCGCTCTTAGCTGAATCCGGTATGGACTGGCATTTACAGTGAATAATATGTTTTCAGTAGAAGGACACATTTCTAACAGATGCACAGCTTACACATTTTATTTCTGTTATATATTTGTTTGTCAGATAAGGGGTATTATCGCTGCTTGGTGTTTTTTTTTTGTATTTTGTTGAAGGTTATATTTACCTATACTTCCATTGTCTTAAATGCCAAAGCTTTCCAATGTGAGTGATAATTGCAGAGATAACAAGATGCCATCTGCGCATAAGAGGTTTAGCAATTTACTGTGAATTTTCCTGTCTTCAAGGTTTCTCGTCACCGCTTTGCATGAGGAAATAGATCCTTTTTAATAAATAAATAAATTGTAATTCATCTAACTTTGTGTAGATTTGTTCGGTCTGTGTGAAAGACGTGAAACACATTGATAAAGGAGGTTGTGCAGACACTGGAGGCAGGGTGGGTGAAGTGCTTTGCTCATAGACACGACACTAGTCCACATTACCGGCAGAGATGCTTGTTCTGGAAATTTAACTCATACTCTATTTCATTAGTATTTCATTTGAACACGTGGACATACCATGCATTCTTGTGGTTTTAATTCTCTTAAAAAACAAAAAACACCCCCATTTCCAGTGTGCTGTTTATCTAATGAAAGAACGAGTCCAGTCGGTGATGGTTTATGGACTTAAAGAACGCATATTAAGGAAAATTGACATTCTTGACTTGTTACATTGTTGTCCTCTGTCAGAAACGTACCTACAGTAGTATTTTTGCTTCATTCTCGCTTCTTTCATTAATCCATTAATCCAAACTTGTCTTCTCTGAGCATTAAAAAATTCTTCTTTCACATCTTGCCTGTTTAGTTGCATCATAGATAGAGCTCCAGATTTCTATGCAGGCGTGACTTCTGAGGAAAACTTTTTTTTTCTGAGTGCTCTGAGAAAAGCAACCGTGTAAATAAACTAATGAAACAAGCCTAAATGAAGCAAAATATGCTCCAGCTTTGATTTTGATCTGTGATGAAAGGCTAATATTATAACATGATTAACAGCTCAGCAATGATACTTTTTTTTTTATGACTTGAATTGTTCTTAGTCTTTTATAGTACAAAGGTTTAATTTGCCCATATGAAGCTCATTGTGAGTGCTTGAAAATAAAATAAAAATAAAGGCTATGCTTGCAGAGTGCCAGCTGCATTGCAAACTCAGCAAACTTTGCCTGGAGGTAAAGATTTACCAAGGACAAATAGTGGAATTGGCTCAGTGCTAAAAGATACTTCACTTTTTCAATACTAAAGAAGTACATCATCTGCAAATGTAAAAACATTACAGGCTGTATTTACTTTCTGCTAAACATGTACCTATTAACTGTAGACTTCAGGTTAATGACATCTGGGCTCCACTATTTCCATTATGAAACCATTTTTTTAATTTAAAGAGGAGCTATTCTGCTAAATCAACTTTTCGGAGCTTGAAGAGGTTTTATATGTCATCCATGTATGTTTGAGTAATCTGGTGATCTCTTCTGGGCCCTATTCAAACCCTCAAAAACCCTTCAAAACACTACAACTTCACAAACCTGATACGATGTGCAGTAGTTTCATTAGCAGAATGCCTACTGATTGTGTTCATGTTAGTATGCTGTTTTTGGCGAATATAGCATTAATAAACATACAATAAAAGTAACATGGTGATGTAAATATATTATGTGTTAGCAGTTAATACCCCATAGAAGTATAATAGCCCTTCTTTAAAGTTATTCTAAGCTTGTCCAATTGAAAATGTCAGGAATTAGCCTTGTCCAGGACCTATCTCTGTGGTTTTGAAGCACACATCACGGGCTCATTAAAGAGTCTTTTCTCCATTTTCCTCCTCCATTTCCTCTTCATCAAATCCAACTGGCTGTAATTATTCTCAAGGTCGGCGCTGCACAGGCTTTTGCACTTTGAGCGTATGGTAAACAAGCAATAAAATTAAACATGTTTTAGCCCTATTGCCTTGGCCCCTATGATCTAAACATCACTTTTCCCGCTAGAAAAACCCATATATTTAAGCATAGAAAGTGCAGCTAGGACGCCCAGCCTTGTTAGCATTCAGCGGTGCAAACAGCCGCGTGTACAGGACCTTGGCTGAACAGAAACGCTCCATCGCTCGATACAACGCCCCTCCTTAAGTCTTCAAATAATGAATTATTCACAACCACAAAAATGTGTTATATAGCTGCATGTTGTTACCATGTTTATGTGAGTATATGGAAAATGATTTTGGGGCACTGAGACCACCAATACTGATACTTTGCAGTGCCATCGTTCTGGGGGTGTTCTACATGTACCTCTATGGTGGAATGTTCAGCAGTTACCATGGAGACACAATGAACACATTAATACACACTGCCAAAAACGTTTTTAAAAAATCAAACAAAATGGATTTAAACAGCACATTTTCAGGAGCCTTCAGATTTAATCTCTTAGAGCTTCAGACAGAGTAGTGCCTTCAGTTAGCATCACACCCCCAGGGAATGTTTAGTATTTTAGTTTAGTCTATGTTTGGCTTAAAGGTTACATATTGTGGCTTTAAGTACTAAAATTGAGTACTTCTTTCACCACTGACGACTGTTAAAATTGAGGTAAAATTGCTAAAAAAAAAAAAAAAAAAAAATCTCTTTTCAATTTGTTTTTGTGGCAGGTCCCAAACTTCCCAGTGCTTTTTAAGTTGAAATGACCCCTTATGTAACATGTCTTGTTTGGCTCCTGCAGGCTGCTGAAGGCTGGTCTGATCATGGAGAGCTTATTCAGTCTCTTTAAAAGACAGACACAAAAGAACCTGCTCCTTTAAGCTCTCTACGCCTCTAAGCAACCGGCTAAACCCTGCTCTTTTCGAGAAAAGCTCAATAGCTTCAAATCTTAAGCTTTTTAGATTTTTTTTATGACCATTATAATCACGCTTTAACGTAGTTCCCTCATCAAAAAATATTTCTTGAGTTGTATTCTGCTTCATTCACGCTTGTTTGATGCATGTTGTCAGTAAGACCACCCCTCAGGAGCCGCCACAAACCACCCTGTTTGAAATATCCCAGTATAGTTACGTCAGAGTTAAAAAAAAACCTGCACAGTTTTAAGTTTATAAAGCATCAATAGACTGCTCGCCTCAAAGAAGATAATATTGCTATTTCAGGAATGTTCTACAGTATGGTTTAAAACACATCTATTGCATTTAATCAATTACTGGTGTTTTTATTCATCAAAAATACCTTGAAAATGTGCATTTTTACTGTCAATGGGCTTGCTCTTCATGGACATGGTTAGACATTTAACTTAGCCTGGTACTGTCACCTGCTTGTCTATCTCCACCATAAAAGTTACATAATGCCCTTTTAAAATATGTTTGTGTTTTTCTTGAGAGCTCTACCATCCCCTACTGTGACTTAATTTATCTCACTCATTTCTTACTATCCTACGTATGGCACTTCTACTACTTGTCCAAAAAGCACTAGATCTGGCCCAGAGCTGCTGACAGTTTATATTAGATTTCATTGGATTGTTGAAAAGCATTTGTGTCTATGTAATGGTGCAGTGGTTTAAGTGTAGACTCCTTCAGCCTCAGAGAACAGAGTGTGGTGATATTAAACCTGGGCACATGAGGCATCTCTCACTGATCTCCCAGAGCAGCCCTCCTCCTCTTCATACACTCACACACCATTCATTTTTATACAAAGTCTTCAGCTGCAGCGCTTCTGTGTGGTGCACGCAGTAACCTCAGACTAGAGCTCAAGATGGTGGAAAAATACATGATTAATTTCAGTGTATCAGAAAATACTTGATACTTATGTTTAAAGGTGCACTGTGTAACTTTTCTGGTGAAGGGTATGCCAATTTCTTGTCTCCATGGAGATGATATTGCTTTCCCTGTAGAATGGTTATATAGGATTAATAAAATGTGAATAGCACTTTCTATTTAGCTATAATCTGTGTTTTTTATTAGCTTAATGTCTCTGTACATTGTCCCTTCAAACAAAGGCTAAACTAAACTAACAATGCACAATATGGAATTAAACGTGTCTATTTCCATGGAGACAAGCAGGTCAGATCTGTGGAGAGGTGAGCCTGTTCACAATATAGACTATATAAAGAAGTGGACTAAGAGAGTGTGATGGCACCCACAACGTTTGGCTCCAGTCAAATGAAGCTCATCGAGGCTAACAGTTATAGAATTTAGAACCGAATTCTATATGTTGAATTCCAAATTTGTGAGTATCATAGCAACCAAAGAGCCAATCCGGAGCAAAGATGTTAAAGGTAAACGTCATTTCCGTCCCACATCACTAGTTCAGCAGGGAGTGGGTGCTTAGCAATGCTGTCAATCAAACATATTGCTAACATTCGTGGGAGCGACCTCAGGGAAAGAAGGTGCTTAATTTGTCTGTTATTAATGTTCATATTTTGATTAGCAGACACAGTAGTAAAATAAAAACATCAGGATCATGTGGAGCAGGTTAATACAAACATTTTACGACCAAAATGATGAGTCTGACTGCAGCAGTTATGGAGAGAGGGATAAAAGTTTGTTTTTCAATAAAAAGTGGATTGGAGCCGGAAGCACCCCCCAAGCTCACTTCCTGTTTGAAAAGTGGTGGCTACCAGGTTAGCTATGTCTGTGTACAGTCGATAGTTTACAGTAGGCATGCATGTTTTTTCAAGGTATTTTTGAGCAATAGAAACACTTATGAAATGAAATAAAGTTACATAGTGCATCTTTAAACATATTAATTTCAGGGAATAAAAACTAAAATTTAATTTACAAGTCTAAATCGTGTCAAAACAACAGGAAGCCAAGACCAAAACATTGACTGAAATCATAAAGTTTTGAACATTATTTGCATTTTTTTCTTAACTTGTTTTTTTAATAATAATAATAATAATAATAATAATAATAATAATAATAATAATAATAATAATAATAATAATTATTATTATTATTATTATTATTATTATTATTATTATTATTATTATTATTATTATTATTATTATGTGTAGTGTAGTACTAGTTAATTTTTACCTACACATTTGTACATACTAATTGGTGATTTTTTCTGGCTCTAGGCTCAGACCAAAATTGAATAGTCATCATTATGTAATTAAAATAAAAGGGTTCTGTCTGAGGAAGAAAGCATTTATCAGAAAATTTGAGCCAGAATTCAAAAGCTTCTGGGAACAGAAAGATGTTGCAACAGAGCGACCAATCAGGGTAATAGGAGGCGAGAGACCCCCATAATAACTTAATTTATTTCATCAGATACTTGTATTGTTTTTGTTACAATAAGACACTCACAAAAGCTATAATCTAAAGTCTAATGTAAAAATTTCTCCATATATTTTTTCAAATGTAACTTTCTTATATATATATCCTTTGGCTTATTGGGAACCATTGTCTCATTGGTTTGGAAAATTTGTCCTTCTGTTTTCACGCTCATGTTAATTTCACTTTCATTGTGTATTGAAGCATCACTAACTCTTATTTCCCTGCTGGAATCTCAGTTAATGAGTAAAATTTCATTCAGGTTGTTTATTTTCAGAGCACAAGGGCTACAAACAGAACCTTCACATCAACTTGTCGGCATAGCAACCAAGTGTCACATGCAAAACCAGTTACAATAACAACAACAACTGAACTAAACTCAAAACGTCAGATCATTACAATATGAAAGCTGGAATAATATATTTTGGGGTTAAATATGTATGTTTACAATTTCTTTGCAAAAGTGGGCAGATTTTTGCAATCATTTATAAGGTAATATTTGAGCTCTAGAAGGTAGAATGAATAACTTCTAATCGCTAAGTAATGTTCATTCTACTATTCTCCTGCTTTGTGTCAGTGACTTGAAGTATTTTCAATATTATTGTTTATCGCAGTATTTCTCTGTAGCAATATATCGTGCTTCAAAATGTGTTATCGTGACAGGACTAGTCAACCAAGACTAGCTGAGTGCTGAAGCCATATATTTTCTTTGTTGTTTTGTTGTTATGCCACATGCAGACTTAAACCATGTCCTTGAATACATTATCCCTCTTCTCTTACTGTAGATCATGGCCACAGAGCAGTGAAAACTAAAAACCTCCACATATGGCATGTACCTCACCCTGGCTCCTCTATCGGCATGCATTATTCAGACCTCCTCCCCTCTACCCAAAAGGAATTTTATGACAACGCCATTTAGTAAAACATTGATATACTTTACTGCATATTACAAGTCCATTACAAGTACATGTATGAAGTAATATATGCTGAATGTACTACACAATTGGAGTTATGGTTATTTCCTGCATGTACTTATACATGCATAAGTTATGATAATGTATGCTTGTTTGGATGTAGTGAAGGTCGATGTTTAGGTTATAGCTGCTTTACATTGCTGTGTGTAGTCAGTGTGAGAAGCCAGTCTGCTAAATATTTAATGCAGAATGGTGCATTCCACTTTGGTCAGATGTGCTCAGAGTAATGTTTACTACATGTTGGAGGCGATTAAACCTGGAACTCCTGTGCACCAGGAGGCAGCATCAAGGAGAAACTTTAACACTACTGCTGTTCTCAGCACTGAAGGCCTGGAGGAGAGGTTCTCAAACTGTGGTATGGATATAGTGAATGTACACAATGCCACATATGTACACTACTACACCCCTCATGGGGCACACACAGAGAGAGGATGATGACAGAATAAGGAGAGAAGGATTTTTTTAGACATTTTTTTCATTTCCTCAGAGTCATAAGTTTGCATACATTTCACTAGCATTTGGTACCATTGCCTTTGAACTGTATGACTTTGATCACACATTTTAGATATCCTTCCACAAGCTTCTCACAATAATTGGCATACATTTTGGCCCATTCCTCCAGACAGAACTGGTGTAACTGAGCCAAATTATTAGGCTGCCTTGCTCACACATGACTTTTCAGGTCTGCTCATACATTTTCAATAGGACTGAGTTCAGGGCTTTGTGATGGCCACTCCAAAATATTGACTTTGTTATCCTTAAGCCACTTTGTAACCAGTTTTGGCAGTATGCTTGGCTGATGTCTTGAGATGTAGCTCTAGTATTTCCACATAATGTTCTTTCCTCATGATGCCATTTATTTTGTGAAGTGCACCAGTCCCTCCTGCAGCAAAACAACTCCACAACAACAAGTTGAAATGGTGTTCTCAGGCTTGCACGCTTCCCCTTTTTTCCCCCAAAACTAACAAAGCTCATTATAGCCAAACAGTTCAATTTATTTATTTTTTTCACCAGACCACGACATGTCTCCAAAATTTAAGGACTTTATCCCTATATGAATTTTCTTTTCTGTTTCTTTTGAAGTAGTGGCAGAGTGGCCTTTCAGCCCATGTTGGTACAGTACTTGTTTCACTGTGGATAATGATGTGCTCTTACCAGCTTCAGGCAGCATCTTCACAAGGTCTTTTGCTTTTGTTCTTGGTTCTCATTCTGGCATTTCAAAATAATTTTGGTCATCTTAATTGACCTAAAATTGGAAATTTTAGGTCAGTCACTTTTTACATAGTGTATCTAAACTTCTGGTTTCAACTGCAACTTCTTTTACCTGCAATAAATAAGAGTTTGGTGCTTTGATTATTGATTCTGCAGAAACCAGCTGTTTCTCAGTCCTTTTATATTGTGTTTTTTTTCTCTTTTGGCCTCTCCTTTATCGCCTCTCCACAGATCTGATCTGAACTGGCCTGGTGCTATCACTTGAGAAAGATATGTAACTTACTATGTTTAAAATGTAATGTTTTTGCATGGAGACATTTGTGATTGAAGTAACAAGAAATAATGCAAACTATTCTTCAAAAACACAGGCTCTTTATGAAGTGTAAAGTTTTTGAAGAAAGTTGTTTCTTTGTCCTAAAAATGCGTGCTTCTTTATTACACTGTTTGACACCTTTGACGTCTAAAACTGATGCTGTCTGAACCTTAAGGCGAACTCCATGAGAAACTTTAGTAAGAAGAATCTGAGAAACTGCCTAAAGCGGCGCTACACCTCATTTCTTGTAAAGTTAAATGTGACTAAAGTTCTAAATACTGAATGCTTTTGTTTCTAAGCTGGATTCAAAGAGCCCATCGAGCGCTCCACACAGGTCTGGAACAGTGTGCTCGGTGATTTATGTTAATACTGGGCTAAATGGACTGTGGATCGGGCATTTCCCTCCAGCTCAGCCTCTGTGGAGGATGTATGTGAGAGAGGGATGGAGGGAGAGGGAAGGAGCGAGAGGGAAGGAGAGGGAGGAGGCAAGACTGTGGAGAAAGAGAGCGAGAAAGGATGAGGAAGTATGATAAGAAGAGGGGGAGAAAGAGAGAGACAGAACATGATGAGGAGAGGGAGAAAAGAGGACAAGTAGGTGAGAGATGGACTGAAACAGAGGGAGGGAGAGAGAATGAGAGAAAGAAGAAGAGGAGAGGAAGAGAGATGAGAGAAAATGATGGGAGGAGATGGAGACAAAGGGACATAAAGAGAGGTAGAGGTAGAGTGAGGAGAGGGAGAAAGAGGGATGAGAGGGGGACAGTGATAGAAAGAAAGAGAGGATGGAGGGGGAGGCAAGGGAGTAACAGACGGAGAGAGATAGAGGCGGAAAGAGAGAAACAGGGAGACAGATGTAAAAGGAGGGCAGAGGCTGGGAGTGAGGAGAGAAAATGAGAGAGCTAGAAAGTGAGGGAATGGGAGACAGAGGAAGAGAAGGACAAAAAGAGAGAGACAATTCAGAGGATACAAAGGTGGGGGTCGGAGAGAAACGGTAAGGGAAGGGACAGAGAGTAAAGAGGGAGAGAATGGCAAAGAGAGCAGGAGGGAATGAAGAGTAAGAGAGTATAAAAAGAGGTGGAGAGAGAGAGACGGAAGAGAGTGAGTCCACAGATGGTGTTCGCTGATGGCTCCGAACGCCCAGGTGAGCAGAGCCTGTGTCTGAATGATACGACCATTGTCCCACACTGGGGTTAGCAGCAGTGTTAGCTTCAGCAGCCAAAGTGCTTCATCATGGAGCCAGAGCACAGCTGCAGGACGGGGGTGTGCAGGGAGCAGAGAGTGAGCTGGAGGAGCTACAAAACGAGGGTGCAGTAAATAATAATGATGTAATGATGGGCGAATATATCCAGTATTCATGAAATTTAATTAAAGTCAATTTCTCAGATTTGTTTTGTTTTTTTTTGTTTTTTTCTCAAATAAATACATAAAAAAAATCTAACTCTAAGGGTAACTTCTCCCTTTCTCTCCCAATTAGTCTTACCATAACAATGAGGCAGAATATATCCAGTAAGAAAAAGTAATTTATCCAGTCCTAATAAATAAACACAATTAAACAACATTAAAATAAATAAATTAGTAAAAATAAATCCTAAGCATACTTTTTTTTAGCTAAAAAAATCCAAGAAAAATGTCTTTCTTAATAATTCCTTTCCTTAATAATTCTACTCAAGCAGGAGTTTTGTTGCTTCCATAAACAGATAACTTGCATATAGAGGTAACAAACAAAAAATCTACTCAAATAATACAAATATGTACGTATAGCAGCCACAGTCCACAGTCCACTGAGCGCAGTAAACCCCAGAGGAGGCGTGGGGGAACAATGCCTCTAGATGTACTGTCTTGTTCCCTTTAGCTGCATCAGTCTGAATAATCCTACATGAGTTTGATGTGCAGGTAATGGAGGACTGAGATTGGTCCTGCAGGATTATAGTGGGGCTCTAAAAATGATTGATAAGAACACTTAAAAATATAATGTTACAGTCATGCAATTTAGTATAATATATGGATTCAAATATTTAGCAAAGAATCAATGAAATAAATTGCCTGGTAAATTCAGAATATGTCTCTGTGTTTTTTATACACACGGATATGAGTCTGGTGACCACACCCTCCTCATGCCTCGAGTGTGTCCAAACGTGATTGTGCAGTCAGATTTTTGTTCTTTTCAGTGTGAAATGAAGGAGCTCATTGGTCACTTATCTTTTCCAAATAAAATCAAATTTATCTCACCTCAGATTAACAAAGTTTAGTGTTCAGCTCATCTACTGTGTTTTTTGGTCCCTTGTGATTTTTTTCCCTTTCTTTTTTTCTCGTAAGTAGCCATATTGTTGATTTGGATGGACCATGCGTGTCCCTTTTTGGCTAATCACCAGTCAATCACACCCATCTGAAAACAGAGAGATTTGTGGGTGACCAGACTCGAGTCTTTGTAAAGTGTTAAAGAAATGTGTATTCTGGATCCCGGGCAATAAATCAATACAAAGGTTTGTCTAGTTGTCAAAACATGTTTTCAAAGATTTGGCCTTAAAGCCACATGCATTTATTCATTTAACAAACTTTCCAAAGGATTTGCTTTAAGCAGAACTTTAACTATGAAAGTCACTGTATATTTCCTTTCTATTCAAAGTTATTGACAAACAAAAGAGAGGCAACAACAACAGTGGGCCAAATGAATTAAAATGTCATTTAGGAGTTAATGATCCGCAAGGACACAGCTCTCACTGCAGGGAGGACATCCGTCTGTGTTGAATAACTGCCTCATTCCTAATGGGCAAACTTACAATTGTTTATATTTCAAAGTTCGTACATCTATTTGTAACTCCAGATCAGATTCAGCTGTACGGAGTCATAGGGTCTGTCACACCTAAAGATAATTACACAGCCCACTTATAATCCCATCAATTAGGTGTAGAATTTATCGTCGCTTGAAAAAAAAAAAAGTAGTTCTCTATGGCTGCACTCACCCCACACCAAAACTGACACTATACTGGAACTAAACCTGGACTAGAACTAAACCTGGACTAGAACTAAACCTGGACTAGAACTAAACCTGGACTAGAACTAAACCTGGACTAGAACTAAACCTGGACTGTAGCAGATTAGTTTGTCACACCTCACATATTTTGAAATTAGCCTAATGGTAGTCGGTCACATTTTGTATAGCATTTTTTCCACCTTCCAGGCACTCAGAGCTATACATCAAGTAACCACTCAACCATTCACACACACATTCATACACCAGTGTACACAGACACTGAGGTGGGTTATGTGTTTAAGAGCTTGAGTTCGCAGTCACACAATAGTATCCTGTGTGTCATATAATGTAATGTTATAAATATATCTACAGTTTGTATTTTGGTTGTACTGATGTGTTGATTTAAATTATCTTCATTTTGTTTAGCATACACCATAGAGTGAGTCCAGCGTTCCATTTTTCCAATCTGCCTCCACCGCGACCGACGGCCACGTGTCACTGCCTCTGCCACTCACCCAGGGCACAACCTCCCCCTTCCCCCCACCCCCCTCCCCCCTCCTCCCTCCCCCCTCCTCCCTCCTCCCTCCCCCTGTCATTTATAAAACACATCTTTAGTCATTTATGAAACACGTCTTTACCGCCAATCTGTTACGCAACCGCTGCCTGGGACCCTGTTTTTATTTTCACTTTCCACGGCGCTGCTCACGGATGCATGCAATGTGAAGTGGAGGAGATGGAGGAGTGGAGTGGCCCGGTGAGAGAAGGGAATTTGTGGGGGGTGTAGGGGGTGTGGGGGAGTAGAAGTAGGGAGGGGGAGAGAAGAGAGAAAGAGGGATGGAAGGTGGAAAGATGTGTAGTGAAGAGGGAGGAGAAAGGTAAAAAAGGAGGAGCGAGCTGGGGAGAGGAGAGGTTGAGAGGGGAGAGGGGAAAGAAACGCGGGGAAAGGGGAAGAGAGGAAAGAGAGAGGGGGGAGAAGTATAGTAATTGGAGGAGGGGGTGTGGGTGGCTGAGTGGTGGCTGGGTGCACTGAAGCGAACGCGGGGAAGAGTCACTCTGAGTTCAGCACCTCTCTGCTCTGCTGGCTCTGCCCTGAGAACGATACAGCCACCTGCTCCACTGCTACAGTCTGTAAGAAGTGTTTAGACAATGTGAACATAAGACACAAGATGACTGAAAAAATAATGTTAAAGTCTGAAGCTAAACATGCTCAAGTAATGTGCACAGATTTATCAGATGTAATGGCTAATTGTTTACATTTCTTAAGGCCACACTATGTAACTTTTTAGCCAAGAGTAGACTAGAAAAAAGCGTTTTGTTTTGTTTGTTTTTTTCATTTGGTTGTTGCAAACTTAGGAAAAACATTCATCTTTACTATGAGCGGGCTTGCATCTCCACAAACCTGACTCTTAGCAGGGCCTCCTCCTGCTTATTCCTGTGTATGGCATAAAACCGATCTATCTTCATGGAGAATGTTCAGAAGTAAGATGTTTCCTTGGAATCATGCCACCATCTTAAAGTTACATACTGCACACCTAAGGGACAGCACCCAATTATTTTATGTAACAATGTAAAAATTTGTTTAGCTCCAGTACAGATATATTGTCAAATGTTGCAAATGTTGTATGTTGTTTGGATCAAAATGAGACTGCTGTGTGCTGCCTGCATCAACAGCATTATTATCCTCCGTAAACCAGGAAATGTGCTATCACCACGCTAGTTGTTGTTAACATTATCATGACAGCAAAATACTGCTCTGACCTCAGAAAGTTGTGAAAAGTGTTTAGAAACTCATTGTGGTGATGTTCAAAATGCATATTCTCAGTCAGGAATAACTTTGGACCACCACAAACCATTTAAAATCAGCTTGTTATGTTTTTCATGTTTTTAAAGACAGTAAAAATCACCTAGTTTGATAAGTTAACTTGAGCTTGCTTCCAATATTCATACTTAAAAAAAAACAAAAAAAACAAACAACAAAACATTCATTATTTAGTCATTCTTCCAGACAGGGGCAAGAGACAGATTTCCCTATAGATAACATTGCACCTTGCCATGAAATATCCAAAACGTAAATGCACAAATGTTGAACCTGATCATTCCTATGAGTGACAAGACCCATTAACTTCTTGTATTACAACACAAATCTGCATCTTAACAGCATTTATTTTGGCTGCCCTGTCTGTATTAAATATTATTGGCCTATAGAGTGCTGTGATGTCAATAGCATTTGATTTGTATTTTCTCCTCTGTGATGATATGATTGAAGATAATTTAGTGTTGTTGCAGACACTTCTTGAGAGCAGAGCGGAATCATAAGCGATAAACAACTTTACTGAAGTTTGTGAGGTTCATTTAAATTCTCCTCCATCCAGTGAGCAAGTCCCGGGGGAGAGGCAGACAGCACCGCCCCAGGCACAGGCTAAACACTGGGCTTCTATGGACACAATATGGACTTCACTATTCTACACAACACTTTAATAACTTACTTTATCTCACTATAAAGTAAGTTATGTATTTTATTTTTGAATCCCATTAATTAAGTTGTATTGCTCTCCCCTTAGAGGCGCTATATCTGTTTTTACATCTTAAAAACTTGAAAAACAAAACTAGATAAGCAGTTTGCAGTAGTCCAAAGTTATTCCTCGCATCCCTTATGAACTCAGAGCATCCTGATTATTCACAGTGATGAGTTTATAAGCAGACTTCCCAACTTTGAGATACCAAAGTGAAGTTTTTCCACCACGGTAAGCAACTAGCATTCTAACTGTGTTCTTCCTGATTCTTGGACAGTTAAACACTTTATAATTAGATGCAGACAGTACACAGCGGACTTTGGCATGAAGAGCTGTACAGGGGCAACACACATTTTGCTCAAATACATGGAAAAGTTGTATTACTTTCCTCTTAATATTGGACATTTTAGCCTTACAGATTATCTTATTATTATTTTCTTTTTTTCCTCTTCAGATTTTGAGGGCTCGCTCTCAAAGCCAGATTTTCAAAGTCGTTATCAGCCTGTGTGCTTTCTTTGCTACATCCACTTTGATCCTCTCTCTTATGCAAATAGAGGTCTGCTGTTGTTCATGTTTTGGACAAAAAGGACAGAAATGTACAAATCTGAACACACACAATTATTTTGCACAATTACAGTCTGAGAGAAACCCTTTATAATATCTCATTGAATTACTTCCTGTCTGAATTCATGCTCGGGAAACCAAATAACCAAATTGTATCTGTAATTATTTTTACAGTAGTGTAGTAGTTTGCTGTTTACCAGAGAAAAAATAGGTGCAACATTGAGGCTATTTAATTGCAAGAAGATGGTCCGTTCGTATGAATATTAGCGATCCTCCAAAGGGTTTGTGAGAGCCAATACTAATATACGTATCTACTTCCTTGCTTAACTGTTTAAAATTGGTGATTATAGCTTAATAAAAAACCCAAAGAGCTGATGTGATATCATATTGTGTTGTTTTGTTTATTGCTATAACAAGTATGGTCATTTCTCATTCTGTATTTATTTATTTAGTTTTTGTTTGACAGTTATGGTAATTTGACTTCACACTACATAAACCTCAGAGACAAACAGGTCCACAAACAGCCGCCTCTCATGCCCTTTAAGTCCACCCTCCACGAATATCAGGAGAGAATAATGCAGACGGACCCAAGTGACTGCAGACTGGGATATTTGAAATCTGAACAGGATTACGCCTCTAAGCAAACTCTAGATTACCATTGCTGTCGGCTGTTTGCGTCTAATGATAAATCGATGTATCCTCTGAGAATTAAAATGTGCGCAGTTTGCATGCTAGTTCTTGTCTCTTGGTGTGAAAAGCAATGTTCCCTCTAATTTTTCACGAGTCTGAGCAAACACACAAACTCCCTGAGCGGCCCCATGGACCACTGTGAGCGACATCAGACGTGCGCACTGTGGTCATGCTGCATCACATCCATCCAAGTTAAATGGTTTATTAAAAGAATCAAATTACCGCATTTACATTTCTGTTATAAGACTTTTAATTAAGTGCTTTAGCCACTTATACAATGAAAATGACAAAAATCTTGCTCATGACCTGTGTCGTATGTTAATGCTATTGGAAGTATAAATATTTAATTTTAACTATGGCAAAACATGAGCTTCCAACCAAACCAAGACAACTGTAAACTCCAATGTTGAAAACACACTTAACATTTTTATGATAAAGCTCTGACTTGTATTATGAGTATAAGCCATTGTGTGAAGCTTTTGCTGTGACTGAGTGAGATTGTCCTACTGTGTCTGGGAGACAGTCCGTTAACTCTTTTTCAGTATATGACACGATCATTTGATTTTTACAACTCATAAACTAGTGACAGTCAATGACCAATACACACTGAGAGGAATCTGTATCTGCACAGCTGCTCTATTACTGTACATTTACATAACAAAACACAATATATAATGTGTATTTGTACATAAAATATTGTCAAAACAAGTGGTATGGGTCAAAATAAATATATATTTACAAACCACACACTGCAAACAGTGAACAAACACACACTGGAAACTAAGAACACACTGGACATGATTGTACAGTGTGACAGTCATTCTGTGACAGTGGCTCAGTGGTTAGAGGTTGGAGGATCGAGTCCCACTCGGACCAACTTCTGTCATTGTGTCCTTAGGCAAGACACTTCACCCAAGTGGTGTGTGCGTGAGAATAAACCACGCTTACCGATCAGGAACAGCATCCAGTTCATCAAAACATAAGGTCCTCTGCTCCTGAGTCCACCATGAGATCTTCACTCGGTTCCACGAACCGCTCCAGGTCCGAGATGCCTCTAGTTTAACTTGTACAAACATCCACAGTGTCCTTGGTCGCGTACTTCCTTTGTTTTGTCCGTTTCGTCATGTTTAAAATGCAAAACTGCTGCAAAACGGTGCGTAAAATTACGCAGTTACGCGCACCTAATTTTACGTGCGGATCTTTGCCCGAGGGCGGGCCGTTGGAACGTTAAGGGGTTAAACAGCACTTAGAATCATTAGCGAGTTTTCGCTCCACGTTGGCCACATCGACTAAGGCTGTGTCCCAATTCGCCAAACTGGCCTTAGGATCACCATTCGATTTCCGGCGCGACAAGGGCTGTCCCATTTCAACGCACCCTACTGAATGCGCCCGACAAACCTGCCCTTCCCTTTCCACCGTTTTCATGGAGATCGGACGTAACCGAAGTGTGCATCCGTGCAGACTTCACGCACTTCTATATCCCATCATGCACCGCAACTACGCAAAAAAGAGAAGAAAATGGAGTCCGCTGCGCCATACACATTCATTGCTAGGAATGCATAAGATCACTGCAAACCGTTTATAATGAGCTAGTTCTCTTTTTCAGGTTTTTAAGACACTAAAAATCAGAGTGGGTTTAATCATGTGGTCGGCTCATTAGACTAAAAGCTTCTTGTTAATGAAGTGGTTCATTACCGTGTGCGGGGGGTGTTGAGGGGTGTCCAGCGCGACAGTAACAGTAGCAGGACAGTAACGGTGTCCCATATGAGAGCAATGGGGTTAAGACAGTCTGAGGTTGTCACTGCTGCCTGTAAAGTGTTACACCAAATAGACCACATGCTGCATAAAACTCCTTCTAAATATTATTGGATCATATAGTAATATTTTTGCAGGAAATATATAACTTACAATTATGGAAGAATTTAAATTTCTCATGGCATTATCAGGGCAATAATATTCTAAAACTGTAGAATATTTGTGTGCTTACAAGTGCTCCTGATTGTGAATGAGGCCCAATAACGTTATGTACTGGTCCAAGCTGAAATTAAACCACCAACCTCTCTGCAGCGTCACTCTGAAGGCTGAAATCGCGCAAAATTATCACGTTAAACTGCTGATCATGTCCATTTCCCCACATTCACTATCAGTGACGCTGGCGGGCTGGAACTGGAAAGCACCAATATTAAAACATCATTGCCTGATTGGTAAAATTTCCGCAACCTCTGATAAAACGTGAGTGTGATATGATTTGAACATGTGCAGAGAAGAGAGAGTGAATATGAGTAGAAGGAAGCTGAGGCCAGAGCTGCAAAGTACAAGGAGGCCCAGAGAAAGACAAGAGAACTATAGGCAAAATGAAGTTAGTTGTGTGAGAAAATTACTGGATCAATTGCACAGACTTTTTAGTTATTACACTCTCTATGCAACCTTCCTTTCAACCAAATTCTCTGCATATTGTCTCTCCTCTCTGATAATGCCTTTTTATTCTTTTTCATGAGCTGCCAATGAGTTTCCACATCACCTTCACTTTGAACCGGGTTAACACCTTTTTGGGTCACTCCAGAACAACATAGCAAAGAAGGATACTTAAGGAAGGGCACAGCTATCAATAGGTGAATTTTATTACACTATTTTCTGTGTTATAAAGTTGTTTCCTCATCACAAACACACCTGAAGTTGCGTTTTGTTTCATTCACATGTTTAACACACAAACCCTGCAGATTTAAGATGAGTTCTGTATATTTAAGTATGGATAGATGATGGATGTCAGCCTTGGAATTGCCAATCTCTACTGAACAAAACTTGAAAACTACCGCTTCATGACATCACAATGTGGAACGGAGCATTTTTAGCTTTGGAAATGTAGACAGACTAATAATAAAGAGTTACTCAAACATGGGGGAATGAAACAAAACATCACAACATGGCTGAAAGCGTCAATTTTGCGTAATACGGGACCTTTAAGCACTCGTATCACCCAAGTTACTACATAACTATATATAATGGTGTTGGTCACATTTTATATATGACAGATAACAGATTTTGAGAACTATGAAATATTCAAATAGTGAGCTTGTTTTTGTGCCTAAAGAAAAAAGTTTGCTAATTTTTCTAAACCAAAACATAATTTTCTTCTCAAGCTTCGGAATATCTGTGACATGCAAGCGCCCACCGAATATTACTCCACCTCCAAGCTATTTTCATCATAACCTAATCTGTTTTTTCTTAATTGAAAATACATTTTAGTTGAGAACCGATTTGAGCTCCCTTTCTCCAATCACATTTCCTGAAGTTTTTATCACCGCCACTTTGAGCTAAATCAAAACCGATCGCACCAGAAAATATTCACTGTAAACAACGCCGTCACAGCTCGTTTTCACAGGGACATGCAGATTCTCCGCTTTTCCACGGCACTTCTGTAGTTTCCACTTCACACTTTGTTCCTTTGATCACCATTCGAACCCGGGGACCCCACCAAGCGCGATTGTGCATACTGACGCCATGTAAGTCCCCCGGGCCCTGCTACTATCTCTGCCTCCCAAAACATCAAAACAAGCGGGAATATTGACAAAGAAACGGAACAAAACTGGAATGTTTGAGTGGAAAGACAAGTTAGCACGTTCTCAACTTTTGTTTTGCCGCAGGAAACAGGAAAACTTCAAAAAAAAACTTGTCAGACAGAATGTGAGCCAAGACGTTTTAATGGGCAACTGTAACTTCTACGAATGAAAGAGTGAGAGAGGGATGGAAAAAGAGAGAGGATGGGAAAAGGAGAGAGAGGGAGGGTAAAAGAGATAAGGAGGGTGAGAGAGGGAGGGAAGGCTGGAATGGTAGGAGAAAAAGGGAGAGAGAAAAAGAAACATAACGGTGAAGAGTTAGAGCAAAGGAACGCAAGAGATAGAGGGGAAAAGAGAGAGTAAGAAAGGGAGGGAGGGAGGGAGGGGGGTGGTGGGGGGTGGGAAAGAGACGAAGGGAAAAAGAGAAAGGGCGGGTGTGAGAGGAAATGTAAGAGAGGGATGATGGGAGAGATAGATAGAGAGAGACAAAGGTGGAGAGTTACAGCAAAACAAGATTACTAGATAAAGGGGAAAAAGAGGGAGGAGGAAAAGAGAGAGGGGATGGTAAAGAGAGAGGGAGGGAAAAAGAGAAAGGTGGAGAGATAGAGGGACAATGGGAGAGAAAGGGAGAGGAATAAAAGAACAGACACGGAGGACGATAAAGGTGGAGAGATAGCATTAAGGATAGAAAGAGAGAAAGAAAGAGAGAGTGGGAAATATATTTCACTGCATGCTCTTTGTGAAAGCTGTCTGAAGAAGCCTGCAGAGGTAATAACATTTTGACAAATTGGTATTTGTCATAGTTTTACTCTTATTCACCAGTGCGCTGGTTTCAATATATTTTCCACTTTTTCCTTATTTTTAATGTTTTAGCTTTGTCTGTCTGATCAAACAAGATAAGTCTGTGGCCATGACCGCCCTGGGGCTGGATGATATAGACATGACTGTGAATCTGTATCTACTGCCTCTCCAACTACAACCAATTTAGCACTCATGCACCATATTAGTACACATTGTCTCAATAACACAGATGTATATAATAGCTCTAACTAATATATGCATCTGTATTTATTTGTTAGAGCTGGAATTAAACCTCCAACTCTCTGGAAAGGCAAAGCTCTCAATTTACCTCTCAATCTCAAGATTGCAGATACAAGCAGCTGAAATGGTCTTCCTCCACAGGGTGGCTGGGCGCTCCCTTAGAGATAGGGAGGAGCTTGGAGTAGAGCCGCTGCTCCTCCACGTTACAAGGAGCCAGCTGAGGTGGCTCGGGCATCTGTTCAGAATGCCTCCTGAATGCCTCCCTGTGGAGGTGTTCTGGGCATGTCCCACCGGGTGGAGGCCCCGGGAGAGACCCAGGACACACTGGAGGGACTACATCTTTCGGCTGGCCTGGGAACACCTTGTGGTCCCACTGGAGGAGCTGGAGGAGCTGGAGGACGTGTTCGGGGTGAGTCTGGGAGTCCCTGGATGGATGGACTCTCTGGTTATAAGACAACCACTGTACCACCTGATCCAGTCATCTGTTATTAGGCCTGGGCACCAAAACTCAGTTCCAAGTAGAAACCAACTGAGTACTTGGTAGTACTGGTACTGAAAAACCATCATTTGTTTAGTACCAATTTTCCGTTCCTTGGCTTTAAATGCCAGCATCAGTGAGCCAATACATACACCAAACAGATTTAATAGCAGGACAGGTGCTCACGAATCACGACTGCATTCTGTACAAACGAATGGCACACACGGCACTCATATTTGACATAGTCCTACATGTGTCCAAACAGAGTGCACTGTTGTCATCATACCAACAAACAGAAGAGTTCAATAAACAGTGTGAGGGGTTGAAACATATCCACTCGAAAACACATCATGTCTCCAGTGCGGGGCCTTTACAGTGTTTCAAAGTCAAAATGTGTAATGATAAATCCATAGTCACAGTCTGCAGTTTCGAGGTAAAGCTGAAGCCAAACAGATAATATGAACCTCCTCATAGTCCTGGTAAAAGCGTCATTTCCGAGTAAATGTGGAGCGCATAGTTATAAAGTAATTCAAGGATTTACAAATGTTTTCTTAACAATATTGGCCATTAATTGACATTTACAAAAGTACAGGCACTGAAAAAGTACCCAGCCCTGTTATTTATGCAACACTAAAATGCATTCCAATATGACTTTTTCTATCACTCTTCTATGGGATATTGAGATTAGCAAATTTACCTTTTAATTTAATTTGACTCCTTTTTATTTACTTATTTTGATTACCTCATCCTTCTCCTGACATAACACTATTTCTCCGCAACAATACTTGAGTAGAACTTTTGTCAACTCTTCCCCTGTTCATACGAGCCAATGAGAGAGTTACACGGGGCCAATGCATCCGCAGCATGACGAAAACCTGTTTTATTTAGCCGTCCCCAGTCCGCCCTCACTTACAGCTGCAGTCGGCATAATTAGGACGTCGTGAGCGTATTATACAGCGAATCCATCAAAGACCTCTGCTCCCTTATGTCTGCATTTGCATCCTGCTTTGTGCATTGTGTTGCTAAATTACAGTCAGCAAAAGAATTACCAACGCCGAAGAAATGAGTGATGGCAGAAAGACTGGTCCATTTCTGTATAAAGACTGCTTACAACCCACATAATCGCCACTTTATTGAATCTAGCGCCAGCCAGACATCAACACACGTCTTGTTTGTTGAAAGCCTTAAAAGCAAATGTATATATGCAAACTCGGCATATCCATAAAACCCCCTTTACATGGTATTAAATATTTAGATGCATTAAATAATTATAGAGGGAATAAACAATGAATGAACGTGCACATATAGACACGACTATTCGGCTATTTCATGCATTTAAAGTGCATATGGCAAGCTAGGTTACTCATTTCATAGCTAACGTACAGTAATCTTGCTTATTTTGTTCTATATTTTAAAGAAGACACATTGTTCTTGTGTCTGCTATATGGCTAGAATCTATAACACCCATGTATCTTTGTTATAATGTGCTTATTTTCAATCTCAATATTCATCTAAAATGACTTCATAAAAGAAACAAGTCCGCTAACTTTGCCGTAAACATTATCGCAACAAAGAGTCGTGCAGCTGTCGGCTCCTCCTATGGACAGCTGCGCATCATGCCGGCAAAGCAGCAGATTTTTTTTTTTTCATTTGTACCAAAATGACTTCATGATGCTGCGAAATCCTATGTATATCACTGATTAAGAATATTAAACAGAAGAACGATGTAAGTAAAGAGCTGTGGGCATGTACCAGTGGCAGTAAAAATGGGGATTCATGTCAATACGTCTTGAAAATAAGCGATTAAAGCTCAAACATGCACCAATCACTCAAACAAACAACTTCAACTATAACATGGTTAAAAGCTCTGAAAAGTTGATTTGCAGAATAGGTCTTTTTTTAGTTCCCAGTTGGACACTGCAGATGTGACATACGTAGAGGTAATTCCATGTAAAAAAAAAATATCTTAGAATAAAAAATAAATAAATGACAGCACCTCTATTTTGTTAAATGATGGTTGTATTGTATTTTTGAATGGGATTTTCAGTGTAGATGTCACAGGTAGAGGTATTCCATTTTAGAGTTAACAGCGACTTCCTGTATTTTTTTCTTCTCAACATTTTTCCACAAACTGCCACTGATGTAAAACGATGATAAATATTTACCACAGCTACTATCCTACCAAACCAAGTATTACAAAAACATGAAAACCTGTCATACACACCCATCACACATCATTTTTCCACTTATAGGCTTTGTTATATATATATATATATATATATATATATATATATATATGTGTGTGTATGTATATATTTTTTTTTCCAGTTTTATCTGAAGAACTGGCAACACAATCATTATTAATGTAGTGAGGTTAGGACAGCTTCGGGAGACTTCAAACTGAATGTAAAATCACATAGAGACCAAAGCAGTGCTGTGTCTGTGACAGTGTGACAATGTACAGGATTAGCTTTGCTTTGATGGGTCTAAGATGCTGTCACTTACATTATAATTATATGGAGCTGAATAAATAGCTTTATAATGTCATATCAAATATAATTGGATTTATTTGTAAGAGGTTTATATAAAGAAGAGAAAATGAAATTTCTAAACATAAAAGGGACATTGATGTATTTTTTAAAATGATTGTGTTAAATTTCAGATATTACATCAACTTGCTATTTTTGTTAGGTCCTTAAAGATGCACTGTAACTTTTCTGGTTTAGAGTATTTATGTATTTATCTATTTAGTGTTAGTATAAGTATTATTTACTTGTTTTCATTCAAAATAATCCTTGAAAAACATGCATTGTTACTATAAGCAGGGCTGCCTCTCCACAGATTGGACCTATAACTTTGCCTGGTGTTTTTCAGTGGCCAAATTAATCCACATTAGCGAGCCAAACGTAATGACAGTGTGCGAATAAAAAATGTTCCTCTGCAAATCTCTCTTTCCCATCTCCTGACAGTCTTTTCAATACAAAAATGAATCAAAATAGATTTTTCTTAAAATCTCAGAATCCCCTTGTGGCCCAAATTAAACAACCTGGAGAGCCAAGTTTGGCTTGCGGACCCCACTTTGGACACCCCTGATGTAAATATATGCATTTAAGTTCAGCGTCACACTGTGAAATACCTCAGGCAAAGCAACATCGTCATGGAGACATGCAGGTGGCACAGCTCCACCAGAAAAGTAACACAGTGCACCTTTAATATTTTAACAATTCAGTCAGTCTTCTGACTGTGAGGCGTGAGTGCTGCTCTTCAGCCATGTTTGAAGGTATTTTGACTTACTACAAAACATGTGCAGAAAAAACAACAGACACCACAAATAGAACCTACAATTTACTCAATTTCAAAATCCATTATTAAAAGTACTCTCAACCTTTTTTCTCCACGGAGATGTTGTTGTTTTGTCTGGAATGTTCAACACAATGGAGGTTTTAATAATTATTGCAATAGCTCATTGACTCATCAAAATGGCACAAAATTTAGTAATCTCCATGGAGACAAGCAGGTGACTCTACCAAACCAAATATTTTTGGAAACAGTTGAACAAATGAAAGATAGATTTTTTCCACCATACTGTGGAACATTACAACTGACACAACGACCATTTTAAACCTTTTGTGCAAAATCAACTTTTTAAAGCTTTTAACCACGCTATAATTACTTCCCCCTCACCATGTACTATCTCAAAGCTGTATTTGGAGTGATTCGTGCATGTTTGAGCAAGCTTTAAATCACATATTTTCAAGGTGCCATTTTACAATCAACACCTGTTTTCATTACCACTGGTATACGCCCACTGTTCGCTACTTACTTAGTTTCTCCAATTAAATTTTCTTAATCAGAGATACACATAGGATTCAGCAGTATCATATAGTCAATTTGGTACAAATGAAAAAAAAAATCTCTTGATGATGTTTATGGAGATGTCAGACCCCATTGGGAACTGCAGTTTTCTAATGCAGAAGTCAGTTGTTTCTTTTATTTAAGTTGTTTTAGATGAATATTGCAATTTATGTGCAGATTATAACATAATGATCCACAGGTGTCATAGATTATAACTATACAGCAGACTCAAGCACAGTACATTCACAATAAGTTCTGAAAATAACTCGAATATATAAAATAAAACTTGGCATTTCCTTTGGTGTAGAAATAGTAAATAAATAGTCAATAAAACCTTTGGATCAAATTGTCAAATGAAGTTTATTTATAAATACAAGCTTTGGTGTCGAACAGCAGAAGGCCTGGTTCAGTTCCAGACCGACTCCCCACTGATCACTTGGCAACAACACGGAGAGATTGAAGAAAATTATTTTAGTCCCTGCACAAAACGTCTCTTTAGCAAAATGCAGACGTTAATTGGTCATTAGTTTGTCAGGAAGAGACCATAAGACTAATGAGCAGCAATTAGTGAAGTTTAGACTTAACATATGGTTTCTATCATCAGCCTGCCATACAATGAAAATAAAATAAGATACAGAGGCCTGTCATGTGGTGCCCAGGTCAGCCCGGGTTTAGTCCTGTTTCGGAAGTGCATTATTCTGGTTAATTAATAAATAAATAAAAAATAAAGGTAAAGGATGGAGGAGCTATGGTCATGAGCTCTGGGTAATGACCGAAAGGACAAGATCGCCGATACAAGCGGCTGAAATGGGCTTCCTCCGCAGAGTGGCCGGGCGCACCCTTAGGGATAGGGTGAGGAGCTCGGTCACACGGGAGGAGCTCGGAGTAGAGCCGCTGCTCCTACACGTTGAGAGGAACCAGCTGAGGTGGCTTGGGCATCTGCTCAGGATGCCTCCTGGACGCCTCCCTAGGGAGGTGTTCTGGGCATGTCCCACCGGGAGGAGGCCCCGGGGAAGACCCAGGACACGCTGGAGGGACTATGTCTCTCGGCTGGCCTGGGAACGCCTTGGGGTCCCACCGGAGGAGCTGGAGGACGTGTCCGGGGTGAGGAAAGTCTGGGAGTCCCTGCTTAGACTGCTGCCCCCGCGACCCGGCCCCGGATAAGCGGAAGAAGATGGATGGATGGATGGATGGAAGGTAAAGGAAATTAAATGCAATGCAATTTCACTTGTTTCCATGGTTTGAAAGTAAGCAACAAAAGGATTCCAGATTTTTTTTTCAACTAAGCCTTTGGCTGCATATCTGTGTCCTGTGTCTGAGTGTAATACATGACGTCCTGTACCTAGAGCCCAGATACAGGCAGTTGTGGTTCTTTCCAGTTCAGTAAGATCCTCCTATGAGCTAACAGTGTGCAGAAAGCCTCCAGCCTGTGCCTCGGTCAAATGTAAACTAGTAGTCACTTCAAAGATTGCAACAAATGAGCAAGGAGCCAGTGCTTTACTGCATATCTTAGAGAGGACATCAAATATATATTTCTGAAATTATACAATTTTGAACAAGTCCAAAACATGCACAATGAAGAGGCAGGTTCCTCCTTAAATCGATCACAAGTAGAATCAAACCCATCCCTGATCTTGCTCTGGGTTTTAGACCAGTGGAGGAGATGCACCGCTTTAAATTGAATCACCACATGTCTAAGGCAGGTTGATGAAGAGAACATTTTCTCATCTGAGATCTGTTTACCTAAATCTTCCTCCCATTATACTTAATATACTTATTCACCAACTCATAGGTCACATGATGACATGTTTGGCATCTGGTCTTAACTTAACGGAGAAGGGTAAAGAATCAGTATTACATGCAATGACATTCTTAAGATGCAAATACCTGTAAAATGTGACCCAGGTAGGTCAAATTTTGACACAAGTTGTTCAAAAGAGCTGAAGACAGTGTCACTGTAGAGTTTATAGACATAAATTATTCCACATCCAGATGTTGAACGCCTCATTTGGCAGTGACGCCGGAAACATGCAGTGTCTCTGAGGAGGACTGCTAAGTTCAGAAAGTTCAGAAGACAGAAGTGTCTCCTGAACTAGTATCACAATTTGGGTGAATGAATGACAAGTGGGTTTGAGGTAAGGTTAGTGATGGGTATTGATCGTGGTAATCTAGCATAAAGAAAGGATCATAATCTAGCACATTCAATAGGCACTTTATCTACTATGGCCCATGATGGTCAATTATCATGACCCTGTGCCCAGTATAACATTGCCCTGACATTGGGTGGCCAATAATAAAACTAACAGTTTAGGAGTGCCAAGCCTCCTGCACTTCAGTGTTTTTGTAATATGCTTTGTTTTAGTGTTTTAGTTTTTTATTCCAAAGGAAAGAGGATGTTTGGCTGTTCACATTGGATTCATAAAAAAAATTGAAAGACATTGGAAAAAATACAAACATTTTGAAAAAATATTTTAATGTTATATATTCTGCCACCGAGCGAGAGTCGCAGCAACTACCATTTCTCAAAATGCTGCTTTAGTTTTGAGAGAAAAACCTGATGGTTTGATTTATATAGATCCTTATGATATTCCTCGGCATTTAAACTTATTGTGACTAAGTTTGAAAGGGGATAAAATTGCTGATGTGTCCCCTGCTTTTCTGCCAATAGGCATCACTTCACTTTTAACAAAGTTCACTTTATACCCAAATATAGCTTTCTTCAAGCAGACCTAGGACTTTTGGGAGAATTTTTGATGGATTTGAAATAAACAAGAGCATCGGCATAGTGCCATACTTTATCTTCTGTATCCCTGTGACGTATGCCTGAGATGTCAACACACTGTCTCAAAGCAGTGGCGAGAGGTTTGCCAGAGCAAAGAGAAGTGGTGACAGTGGACATCCCTGTCCCATCCCACGCTCAAGCCAAAAGATAAATTATTATTAGTCTGGGCTGCTAGGAGAGAGGAATATAGTACGTTAACCCACTAGATGAAATTGTTCCAAACACAAACTTTTGAGGTGCAAACTTCTTTTAAAACTCTTGACAGGAATCCGTCGAGACCCCGGGACTTGCCTGATTGCTTACTCTTCAGGGCCTTTTCAATTTCAGCACAGGAGAATGGCTCCTCCAAACTATTTACAGCGTCTGCTTCCAGCCGAGGAACACTGAGGGACATTACTTCTATTGATAAAGGAGTCTAAATAGTCACTTGTGGGTAACTTTATGTTGGGTAAAATAAAGTAAAATAAATAAATACATAAATAAATAAAAATGGTTTATTTCTAAGTTGTCTGTACACTTAATTTGTTGATTATTTTTTAATTTTGGCTGTTGTTTGATCAGCAGTTCTCTGTCCTGTTGTGCTAGGAGCCTGTCTGTTTTCTCTCCATGTTCATATGAACAGCTTTGTGCTTTATAGGGGAGAAATCAAGCTTGTTTCTGGATAAAATATTGTATTAAGTTTGCAATTGTAATCTGTTTTTATATAATGAAACTCTCAAATATGCTTTGAGTGACTCCCAGACAGTTGAATGAGGAACCTCAACAAAAACCTGAATTTTAGTTTGTATAAAATTTATAAATTCCTCATCTGCATGATCAGAAATGACAATAACTTTGTAGTCACAATCCTTGACTAAGGGTAAACGTTTTTGTCTAAAAAAATGTAATCGAATTGAGAAGATGAATTATGAACAAAAGAACAAAGAGTGTTTTCATGAAGTTGGATTTAGAAATAAAAAAACAACAACATTGAAAGTCGTGACTATATATATATATATATATATATATATATATATATATATATATATATATATATATAATTCTAGAGTGATCAGAGATGTGCATTGGTGCTTCCTGAAGAAACACTATGTCGGCCTTGAGTTTATGTAAATGAGCAAGATCCTTGCTTCATTTAATTGGATTGTTCATAGATTTCACATTCCAGCTCACAATATTGACAGAACGGCCATTATTTAAACAAGCCATTTTTGTAACTTTAGTTTAAGTGTTTCAGAGTAAAAGTTTTAAGATGTAACCCCAAAAAACACAAATGTGGTAAAGACAATAATAATATCACTCATACAAAATAAACCTGCCTGCCAAATCCCCAACCCTCCCACTTTCAGAACTCAAAAACTCTTAGACCGTTTATATCCACACATCTAATGCTTGTTTAATGAAATATAAGCCAGGACACAGTAAGCTCTAGCAAAATCTGAGATAAAACCTAAAATCAATTGACAGTAGAAATAAAAATACTGCAACATATTCTCTGCCAGAATGAGTCTCATCATAGCATCAAGCATAACGTCCTCTTTCCATAAAAAAGAGGCTGAAAATATAAAAAAGTTGAAAATATTACTATGTTAATAATAGTCCATAGGCATAGCAAATCAAAGTAGTGATGAAATCACATTGATCCCACAAGTGATTTTGTTCTGGACCTCAGGTTTTAACCACATGTACTTCATGGTGACCGTGGTGTCCACAGACTCCTTCTCGTCTACATTGTGCATAATACGGAGCTGCAGCCGGACACCTTACTGATCACAAAGGAGTCTCCGGGCATCAGCATCACTCTGAACCTGAGAGATAAATGCGGTGAATTTGGGGAAAATAGCAAAAGGCTGGGCTGGTAACTGCAGAGGTGCTTGGCTTTGGGCGCAACGCAGCACTTCAGCGTAGTCCTGGTAGTAATGCAGCTTCACTATGATGCCTCGTGGCTTCCTACCCCAGTTTCCTGCGTCCGTTGGTTCTGTGTGAGTGATCGATTATGACATTTCCACCCATATTCAGGAGCTCACTCAATAGCGTAGGCACAGCCGCGTAGATACTTGACTGTGGCCCCTCCGGGATTCCAATGATATGGATATTACATCTCCGCATCCTGCCTTCCAGGTCATCACACTTGTGTTGTAGTTTCCCTGTAGGCTCTTTGGAAATTCACACTCTGGATTTCCATTTGCTGTTTTATAATTTCAGGTTTCCCCAGCACTCTGTAACAGTTAAACTCTATATCTGATTTACGCAGAAGGGTATGTACAACTAGTATTTACTTGTTTTGGTAGATCTAGGGCTTGTTTAGACTGTCCCCAGTACAAGTATTTCACTGCTTTGTTGAGATGTTTGACTCAAAATCTTAAGTTATATTTGGGAAAAAAGTTTGTAGGATTTAAATTCAATGTGAATTTGTCGAGATATTTTCAGGAGGTGGCCAAATTGGACAACAATTAGCATGCAAACAGTATATTTTCTGATTATTAGACAAGAAAACGCTTTATAATTAATGCAAACAGTACACAGCAGACTTATTTTGACCTCAAGAAGCTGCTTATACAATACTATATCTGTACCAGAAAAAGATCACTTTTGCTCAAATACATGGAAAAAAAAAATAAAAAATCAGGCACAGGACCCTTAAATAGATTCAGCTCACAATCCACATTTTATCTGGGAGCATTTACATTTGAGAGAAAACTGAAATATAAGCTGCTAAATTTACATGCATTTCAAAACGTGTGTAGAGGTTTAGGGTTAGCATGCTATATCCAAATAAGACCTACTAGAGAATAAATTCAGGGAAAATATTACCAGCTCTTGCAATGTACTATTTGTGACAATTCAAACTGAGAACAACAATAACAGCCTATATTCAACCTAAGCTTTCTCTCCACCCCAGGACGCGGGGAACCATCAAGGCGTGGCCAGAGAGAGGAGCATCGGACTGGGACAGGTTGAGAGATGACCCCTGGAAAGATGGAGAGAAAGAGAGTGAGAGAGACCACCAAATACTCAGAGGAGATTCGAAGGTTGGTGGTTCAAATCCCGTCCTTGACCCCCAGGTTGGTGATACAATTCCAGCAAGATACTTACGGTAAGTGTCTGTGTATGAATGTGTGTGTGAATGGGTGAGGGGGTGAGTGGTTCCTTGATGGAAAGCACTCAAAGTGATCTGTTGTCCCGGGCCCCACAGTCTTAAGGGCCCAGAATTGGACCCTCTTCCTATTAATTTATAGTAATAGGCCTGGTTCTCTCATTATAAAAGTTAGACAGTTCACCTTCAACTTTCTAACTACAAGTACAGATAATACAAAATAAAATAATTACTGGAATTTGGCTAACTAATTTTAATATTTAACTTGATTGTTCAGGGAAAAAACTAAAAAACAAAAACAAAGCATCCTTTTAATAGTATGCATTTGTGCAGATTAAAAAAACAACACATTTTTTCGCAGAAGGGTTAAGTGGGTTATTCCACAGTTTTAAATTCCAATTAACTGTACCAAGGATCTCTCCATTTTTAAACAATTACACGTTTGAAAACATTACAACAAAAGACTGAATACCTGAGCTACTTTGTAAGCTAGCATGTAACCTCTCTGGAAATTGCAAAACAACTTTCCTCTGCATATTTAAATGAGCAAAAAGCCGCAGCTCCGCATAGATTTGGTTTGACACTGGAGTCAAGGAGGCGTGCATTAGCATAGCTCCAGTCAAGTCGAGTGGGCCCTGTCAATCTGTGCAGGAAGAGGACAGCGAGTGTGTGGGGATGTGGTAAAACATGCTCCTCAAATGACTTAAGTACTAAGCCAGTAACGTCACTAGAAAGAGTCATGGTTTATTTTCAGTTTAGTCCTGGTTTAGCCCTGTGAGTGCCTCTATCCCAGGGATCTCAAACTTGCAGCCCGGGGACCAATTGCGGCCCACGAGAGGATATTTTGTGGCCTGCAGGACAATATGAAAGTTTAATGTTAGTGTGGCTTTACCATGTGTCACTCGCGCTGTGTACTCCGTCGCAAAAGATTAAACAAATAACAATGTATATCCATAAAATACACAAGAATTGGGATATTTCCTCAAATATCTTGAAAACAGCGATGACGTTTTTGTGGAATAGCTGATAAACCCAGCCTCATCCAGACCCTGCCGTCTGCGGCCCCCGGCTAATTTGAGTTTGAGACCCCTGCTCTATCCAATCCCATCTTTATTCTTCTCTGTGGTAGTTTTGGTATTGATTCATATTTATTATATTTTTGGTTTATGTAAAGTCTCTGTACCAGATTTTTACTGTTGTGAAAAGCAGACTAGTTTCATCACTTACCTTTTGCATTCTGAGCATACTACATATTCAGCGTCATACCGTGGCATGGTAACAGCACACTTCCTGATTCCTGGATAATAAAAACACTTTAAAATTAGATGCAGACAGTTTACAGCGCATTTATGACCTCAAGAGTTGCTTATACAATATATCTATACCTGGACAAGACAACATTTGCTCAAATACATCAAATACACTGAGTCACAATAATCAACTAGCTCATTTTGTAATATTTTCTTCGCTCCATCAGACTTATACTTAAGTTTGCTCGAACTCGTTTGTCCTCAACCAGGATTGTTTGTTTTTAAATGAGCTCCAGAGCTTTACATTGTGCACTCAAAGCATGTGGGAGTGAGCATGAGTGGTTAAACTTCCTGGATCGCGGTCATCAGATGTGCGTAGGCGTTTTAATACAGTCAGAGCAGCACATAGCCACAAGTGTAAATGGGGTGAACCTCTTGAACCAACGTCAGGGCAAATGCAGCCAAATGAATAGCGATTTGGTAGGTTTTTACGTCAGATGCCCTTCCTGCTCAAAATGTGGCTAAAATAGGCTGTGTTAGAGAAAATGTCTGTGTGATCGTTCATAGCAGAAGAAGGTTAAAAAAAGGCAGTAGGACAGACTCGAGGCGATGCATTTTAATTTAATGTGACCTTACCTTATGACTTTTGTAATATTGGTGAAGTGTCTTACTCAAAGACAAAATGACTATAAATGTGTGCTCTGTGAGGTTGGAGGGTGAAGGCTTAACCAACTGTGTCACTACTTCTTGTAGTGCTCAATCATTTACTAGTTTGATAATAATATAATAATAATAAATCTGGTATATCGTATTGGTCACAATAAAAAAAATTTCTTTCAGTAAGAATTTCCAGTAACGTAGACTCATTCCGGCTTTATCAACTCTGGCTCCAATTCACCTTACATTGAAAAATCATCACCCTTCTCTCTGTAAATCCTGCAGTGAGCCTCGTCATTTTGGTCTTAAATGTTCGTATTAACCCGCTCTACATGATCCTGGTATTTTTATTTTGCTATTGTGTTTGTAAATCAGGATATTAACATGAATAACAGTCCTAGTTGAATAACAGCGCCTTCTTTCCCCGAGATCACTCCCGCTAGTGTTAGGAACAGGTTTGATTGACAGCGTTGCTAATTGCCTGCTCTGTACTAAACCAGCAGTGTGGGCGGAAAGAGGCGTTACCTTCATCAGCCTCACTTTGGATTGGCTCTTTGGTTGTTATGATACTCGCGGTCAGAATTACAAATATAGAACTCGGCTCCAGACTCGCCCCTTTAACTCATAGACCTCAACCAGCTTCATTTGGCTGGAGTCGAACGATATGGGTGATGTCATTCCTTTAGTCCAATTCACATACACATACACACACACCCAAATCTAATTTCTTCCTTCAAAGTCTGAAGTCTGCTCTAAACCAAATATATTTACTCATAGACACTGGTTGGATAAAAGACTCAAGAATATTGACAAGTTGAAATGACTGAATCTCAATCTATCTTAAAATCTGATTAATTGCTCAGCCATGGAAATGAGACACTGATAAATTAATAAATACTCAACAAACATCTGTTTGGACAAAACTGTCATATTTTTTTTTATTTCATAATCTGATCCTGACAGCGCTTCACTTACCAACATTTCCTAAAAATCACATTGAATAACACCATAACTTTCTGTTTTTTGTGTATAAATGATTCTGCTTTTAATTATGCGTTCTCCAGTCTTGTGCAGGCGTTTGCATGGTGGGCGCAGTTCACATTGGTATAAGTGCATCGCTCGGCCCTAGAACCATCAGAATGAACTGCATTGACCTGGTCATATTCACATTAGACCAGATGACATTCTCTCCCACTCACATCACACCGCCATTTCACATGTCAAATCCTGCAGCCAAATCGCAAAAGGAGGAAGTAGATATTTAAATCTATCTGGCTCATTTCTCGCTAAACCCTTTGGCACATTATAAAAAATCACTTGCAAGATTCGATGGCTGTGTGCAGCTTTTTTTCACACAGCAAAGTGAAAAAAGGAGTGGACTATCATACTGCAGTGATCATTAAAATATTTTATCCTTAGATGCAGACAGGAGCATTCAGTGGTTTGATTATGTCACGAGGTGCTGCTGTTACATCATACTTTTTGAGGGAAAATATAACAATTTACTTATTTTTAAATCTGAGAGACTTGACTCTTGTAAATAAGTGTTTTGATGTTAGGATTTTTCATTCTTTGTTTTAATAATTTTCATCAAGTCATCTTTTGTTAAACTCACACATTTGTAAATGTTTTTAGAAATTTCTCAGATGGTGGCTATTCTCATAATGTATAAACTGAAATGTCTCACATAATAATCTGAGGTTGTTTTCACACTGTCACTAGTTTGGTCGATGTAAAAGAGCATTTGCTCCGAGGGGGGACAGTAAAAGTCTTGAGCAAAAAAAAAAAAGCTTGGATCATGTATATTTGTATGAATGTAGCTGCTGTTTGACACGTTTGTCTGACGAGGGAATTTGGATCAACTTATTATCAGTGACAGTCTCCTGCCTCTGTCTGCGCAGGTGAGCTTAGGTTCTGTGTGTGTCATTCTGAAAGCTTTTTCTCCTCCACCATCAGCACGTTTAGTCCTCACAGGTGAAAGAAAAGAAAAGACCATGTATAGGGGATTCAAGCACACGTATTCACGGGGCTCTGTCCACATGAAGCTCGTTGTCATAGAAATAAGTTCGGCGACCACTGATGGACTTGCACGAGTCTCATGGTGCGTGTTTGGACTGAACGATGTGTAGTGCATGTGAGCAAGGTCGACCCATAAGTGAAGTAAACAGAAATAAATCTAGTTTCGCACTAACTTGTGTGAAAACAACGTAAAAGCCTGTTTTATATGAAGCTAATCCATACACTCTTGAGGTGCTGCAGCTGAGCATTTGTTTACATTGCAATCAAGCATTTCAAATTAAAATATGTCTTGAATGGGGAAAGCTCCTCACCAGGTTCTCACAATGTCCATCAAATCAGGAAGGAATTGTATGTCTGAAACCCATGAAGAGAATGTGATTTAGCTGTTGTCGGACGTCTTGTGCGTTATGCAAAATTAACGCACGTCAGTCAGCCATTAGAATCCTATTGTATAACTATTTATCCAACCGTACAAAAATAAAGATTAAAAGCAGACATTTTACCTGTCCCCTTCTGTCCCGAAATATTATAGCCATGTTGTGATGATGTGTGAAAAGCAGCATGTTGTTCATTACGTCCATATGTTACAGTCTCCCACTCACAGAGCCCCCCTCTCACATGTCACACACTGCAGGGAGCGCACAGTCTGCTTTGAAGGCCAAGTGTGTTTGTAACAGAGGAAAATTAACCATCAGTGCACAGATGAGGCTCATGATGTGATTTACTGCAGTCTGTCTGCGTTATGGTTTTACTTAGGACCCAAAAGGAGCACACAACTGGTAAGTACTGTAGTTTTATCTGTTTATCATCCAGGCTAGTGATCAGGTAAATTTGTTACATTTCAGGCTGTGGGGTCCAGAAGTGCAGGTAGGTATGGGGCTGGTGAGTCCACAGGTGCACAGAAGCAAAGTTTTTTGTTTTTTTTTACATAACACCTTTCACAGACAAGGAAGTCAAAGTACTTCACAACAAGATGTTAATGCTCATAAAAATAACACACAATTACAACAGAGTCCATACAACAATATGGCAATCATAGCAGCCCCTAAACTTACTACAACAGACTCCAGTGAACGCAAGGACAGCGAGAGGTCGTTCCAGAGTGTGGAAGCAACAGCCTGAAAGGTGCGGTCTGAAAACAAGCACGAGGAACCATCAGCAGGTTCTGATCCTCACCTCAACGAGCTGATCTGATCGCTGATGTAGGAAGGAGCCTGACCACGCAAGGCTCTGAAAGAACAATGAAGAGCTTTGAGAATAGAGATAATGTGAGCCCTTCTATTGGTCTGAGTCCTTTCTGGAGAGTTTTGAACCAGATGCAGATGTAGGTAAGTATCAGGTTGGCAGGTTGGCAAGCAGGGAGGTAGGAGGTAGGCAGCGTCCAAAAATAAGAAAGAGACACCCTACACCATGATTGTAATACAAAAAACTCGGTTAAGTGGTTTTGTGGAGCCAACCGCGTCTACTAACTGGAGTAGTATCAACAACGAACTGGCGAGGGATGGATGAAAAATCAGGCTTCTTATACTGCAGGTAACAAGGATGGCAATTGGATTCAGACGTGCCATCTGTCGGATCAGGTAAGCTGATGCCCAGGTGAGAGGAAAAACAGGCAACACAGAGGAAGGGGGAGGATCCTGACTGTCCTTTTTGATGCCAGTACAATTTAGTATCATCGTCAACTTTACCTGCTTGATTATATTGCTTTTCCTAGAATGTTACTTGTGGCATCAGACACATCCATGCCATATTACAGGTGAAATCTGTGGAGAGGCTATTTTTAACAACTGAAATGAAATAAAACAAAATAAATAGGTTTAATGCCACACTGTTCCAGGCAAAGCAATAACATCTGCACAGAGGCAAACATGTAGTGGCCCCTCCATCATAAATGATGCACGGCGCACCGGGATACTTTTCTTTCTTTCTACCTTTTCCTTACCATTGTTTTTCATTTGTGTATACTTTTTTCCTTCTTTCTGTGCCTCAATTTGACTATTGCTACGGGCATTTGTAAGTGAAGTGTCTTACCCACAAACACAGTGGCACAATGTTTAAGGGGGAGGTTTGAGTCAGCTACTATTCTGGTTGGTGGGCAAAGGCCAGATGAAGTACTCAATTTTGTTACTTAAGTAAAAGTACAGATACAGAGGTAAGAAGTTACATAAGTAAAAATATCACATGAAAAAATCCACTTAAGTAAAAGTATTAAAGTTACTGTTTAAAAGTGCTTTTAAAGAGTAAAAAGTATAAGTATTTCCCACAAGTGTTGTTCATTTGTTAAAGTGTTAAATGTAGTATTACTGATTTAAAAATTATACATATTTTGGTCAGAAGTAACGATATGAATCAATTTCTTAATTTTTCTCATGGATTTTGTGTATTTATTTTTGTTTGCTCAAAGCTGAAGCTTAAAGTCAAAAACTTTAGTCAGGATATTACCACGAACACGGTAAAAATAACCCCCCAAATCAGATGAAAAGTACTTTTTACTTTTCAGTCCAATTAAAAAATGTAGTGGAGTAGAATGTACAGATAACTGCTCTCAAATGTAGTGACGTAAAAGAATCTACTTCAGTAAAGTACAGATACCTAAAATTTTGACTTAAGTACAGCACTTTACTAGTTTTACTTCATTACCTTCCACCACTGGCAGAGGCTGAACATCACAGCATTTTATAATATTTAAAAAGACTGGGGCAAGTAATTAATAACACACAGATATAGCAAATCCAGGATACTTAAAATTATCAGATTTGTGTCCTTTTCTTTTAGATATTTCTAAATGCAATCTAATCAATATGGAAAACTGTCTCTTGCCGCCATCTGGGAGCATGACATCATCTCATTCTACACTGTCAAAGGCACCAGCACGCAGTCATACAATCAGACAAACATAACCAGAAAATCTACAAATTGTTCTATTTTACGAAACTGTTGTGAAATTTCCTCCTTTTAGAAGCGTGTAGCTGTTTGTACAGTGAATAAAGTGAATCCAGTGCTTGGCGAGTGTGCAGGCGGCCTGATAGCGCTCTTCACACAGAGGCAGGTGGTACATTGTCAGCTGTGAACGTGTGAACAAAAGCACAATTATAACTTCCCCACATCACCTGCTCCAAATTAGCTCAGCTCAACCTCGCGATTAGCTGCTCCACCGGACACACAGGGAAGAATGGAGAGGAAACTGCCTTTGTGCAAAAAATGGCTATTTATAACAGCAATTCTTTACAAAAATAAAGCGTATGGTAACTGAAATCCATGAATACATTTTGCTGCAGCTAGAGTAAACCATACAATTGGATTTCAGAAATACAAAGAAATAATTGAAAATGTGGTTTGGCAGCAGGTGGAAGCATATTTCATTGTTGTAATTACAAGAATTGAAGTACATCCTTTCATTCATATTAACTGGGTTGAAATGCTTCTATTCTTATTGTTAACAATTGCACTGTGATAATCATCCAAAATAACAGTGGAAGCTTTGCAATAAATATAACTACAGATTCACCTTATGACTAGAAATGTGTATTTTTTGTGGTAAAGATGTACTATTTATGCTCTGCTCCAAGCTTTTGTTACCATCATCCAAATACTGTGATGGAACTACAAGGCAATGTGTCTCTTCCCCAAAATCACTATGGTATAATAATAACAATAATACACTGGATTTATATAGTGCCTTTCGTGACACCCACAGTGTATTACATTGCATTATTCATTCACGCCACACTTGACGCTGATAAACTGCTATTGAAGCCACAGCTGCCCTGGGGTAGACTGACTGAAGTGAGGCTGCCAATCTGTGACCTCTGGATGAAGTGTCTTGGCTAAGGACACAACAAAAGTTTCCCCTAGAGCGAGTGCCACCAGTCTCCCGTCCATGTACTAACTTGACTTGACTTCCTTAGCTTCTGAGATCTGCCAAGATTGGACATTGACAAGTAGGCATGAACTTATGGAGGGTTTGATCCACTGTACTTAGTTTTTTCATAGTTTTTGATGTTTTTCACTGTCCTCTGCAGTGACAGTGTAATATATGGCTCTCCCCTCACAGGTCAGCTCTGAGTCTGGAGCTTGATTTGGTCTTTCACAGAATAATCTCCGCGTTTGGATCATCGTGACTGGGTCAACGAGAGCAGACGAAAGGGCACTGTACTGTCATCCACAAACAAGAGCTGCTGGCTTCATGCCAAAACACTGTTCTGTTAGCTTCATATTATGTACATCTGGAGGTGTATTTTGGCAAAAACAAAACTGTAAGGATGTCTCAATGTCAGATTTTTGTTCAAAAAATATTATGCAAAAAAACATATACGTATTATTCACCTTGTCCAAGAAGTTGCCCTTCGTTCAATTGTGTGATTTTACATATGTCGCCTTTCAATCTTTATAGTAAATAAGCTCTATACAGACAATGATTTCAAGCCTCCCAGAGATTGGGTGTATTGTTGACTTGTTGCTGCACTGGAACACTGAACATTTTAAACAAATCAATCTACTTTATATCATATTTTAGCTACAAAACATTTCTCTAATCATCCATTGAAATGAATGGGATTCCTGTTTAACCACAAACACATGACAAATGGAAGTGCAGGTTAATGGCAGACAGAAGTAAAAGTAGGTTGGTGGAATAAGATGGATCCCACAGTTTTATTCTATGGCTCTGTGAATAAAACCCCCCAAAAACATTTACTTTTATTTACAATTTACTAGCTAGCATAAGTACAAACTACCTCTGGTTTATCATCAGCTGTTTCTGCATTTGTTTCACTTCTCTGCACCTCTACACTGCATTTTAATGTCTGTTTATGTAATGCTTTGGCTCCTGTTAGATACATGTTACATATACTGCATATAGATTTGATTTGTGACACATATGGGTTCAACATGCTGCCATAATTAGAAATACGGCGGTTTATCACAAGTTATCTTATCTTGGCCTATGTCATCAAAGTTATAATACTCCCTATAGTCGAAATATAGCCAAATCGGACTGTACTAGACTGAGAAGGACAACACTATCACACTTTCTTGAGGGTTCATGTCTCTGAGTGTTGTGTCCTTTGCTGATGGTAAATAAAGTTTTCCTGTGTTAGACTTCCAGCCTCATGCCTCTTCTTCCAACTCTTGGGCTGCATCAATTTATTCTTCAACACAAACACATACAGTTAATCATTTTTTGGATAACTTTCTTGTGTAAATATTTTGACATCTAAGCACAATTCCTTGAAAAATGCATATATTTTCTGCAAACAGTCCCCACAACACACATTTCATTGTTGGTAAAGTTGAAAACACTAAAAGAACATTCTGTGTCTGTTCATTGGCAGCCAAATGCACTGACCATCTTCACTGAGAAAACACCGAAATGTCCAAATCTGTTCCACTAAAACTTTGACTGCACAACAATGAAGCATTTGGTCATTTCAGACAACGTCCAGATGGCATGAAAGCTAATATTTTAGAGTAAGTCTCACTATTTCTACTACACAGTGCCCTTTTTGGCTCAGAGGTCAGCAATTTTATACATTAGTACGATGTTTTTATGACGCCAAACTACATGATTTTCCTATACTGAGGTGTATTATTGGCCTTGGTCTTGTTTTACTAAGTTCAGATGGGTGTGATTGACAGATGGATTAACCAATCAGAGAAAGGTAGGGAGTTTGTTTCAAAATAAATATAACCGTAGACTTAACGTTGTAAATTGAAGAACAGAAATGGCATCTTGTGTGAGGTATTGAACTACACTTTCACCTTCTGGTTGATAACTACTTTTGCCTTTTATTGTACAATTTCAGCTAACTAGTGCAATATTATAGAAACTAATTACTTACTCATACAGGTTTTTTTTTAATGACATTTGTACCATACATGCTACAACAACTGCTTTAGTATGAACAGCCTTACCACCTTGTCAACACCCAACAGCATCAGATTTCGGAAGCTAGACAAGGCCAAGCTTGGTTAGTATTTGGATGGGAGACCACAGAAATGCCACGTTGTGCAGCAGTGACTCTAGTCCAAACTGTTGTTGTGTCCTTAGACAAGACACTCCACCCAGCGTGCCTAGTTTGGCAGCCTCATTTCCATCAGTCTACCCCAGGTCAGCTGCGGCTTCAACAGTAACTTCAATAGTATTTTAACAGATGTCCTTCCTGCCACAGCTAATTACTGCAGTGGGCTCTTTAATGACGTTTGAACCTGCCACCACCTGGTTAGTGGACAAAGGCTCAACCCACTGCTGCATCTCATTGGTCAATTTGACAAAACTGTTAATTCAAGTCATCAATTTGAGTCGTTTTCCTCGTAATAACTCCTTTGCCACTGTAGGTCTTTGGCACATTTAAAGCCATAAAAGTGTTTATTTCATTATTTGGTTCTCTGGGATTGGAGTAACGATTGAACACATTCATTTTTATTGCTCGGCGTTCCCATAGCCACCATAAAATATTTATAAAAACTCTTAATAAGCATTTGATCATGATGAAGAACTTATTCTTTCATCACTAATGAACAAACATGAAAGACACATATCTCCAAGTTCTGTCTGTCATCGGACTTTAAAAATAATTAGCATGATTTTAGTAGACTATTATTATTGTCAACAAACTAATTGAAAACATCATATCATTCCAGTGTGTTAATGAGAGGACTTCTGCTTCCAAGCTTTTAAATAAACATGAAGCATATGCCACAGTTGCAAGTGCTTGGCAAGACTTTCACTGCCCAAAGCAAAGGAACAGTCAATTATATTAAATTTCTTAGGAAAATATCTGGACATGTTTGAAATGAGAATTTTAGAGATGCATTTTGGGAATGCTTGAGTGAAGACAGTGCATTTGAGTTGGCATTGAATATCAACCAGAGGCAATGAGAGAGTGGACTTTCACAAATGTATTGGCAATCTAAAAATGGGAGATACGAGATGCGATAGTAAACAATCAGATCTCACAAGATAAGTGTGTTCAAAGAGTATGGGGTTTTATTAGTCCAGTGAGTAGAGACATTCACACATGTTAGTGGTTCAATGCCGCTACCAGCTTTGCACTCTGTAATTCGGCCCTTGAGCAAGACACCTAGACAGAATGTGTGTCATCGTCATTGGTTGTGCCTATTTTCTGTTAAAAAAAAGTGGAATTATCTGATTATAACGTCCAAATAAAACCATAATGCAACTGGATGTTAGGTAGAAGGGTTACTATTATAGGGTACAATGTATTAAGCGTATGTGTTACAAGTGTTACATTTCTTTCTGAGCAATGATAAACCTGTTACTAACATTTGATTTATCTACCCAGATCACCACACAATTCATGACTTTAATATACAGATGGTACATTAAAGGCACTGTACCTGTTTGTTTTTTTGCTGAAGATGTGAAAAACTGTTCATTTTAAACAGTTTGCACTAGGCCAGAGTTATTCCTCACTTACCTTGTGCATTGCAGAGTTTGCGGAGTTTTGTTGTTAATGTAAAGCTAACAACTACTATGTGACCATGCACTTCCTGACTATCAAACAATTAAACAATTTGTAGTTCGAATCAAACAGCACGTATTGGATATATTTTGACCTCAAGAGCTGCTTATACAATATATCTGTACTGTACTGCACATTCAACTAGATAGGAAAAAGTCTTTAATTCCTCTAACTTAATCAATCCACAACACAAAATAGTTGATCGATCCATACTAGTCAATAATGTTCAGCACTTTGTCCAATCAAACATGAACAAGTCTCGTATTGACAGCAGAGGGCAGTGAAATCCCCAAAGGAAACTTGAAACCTGGGGTAAAGACAACACCGTTCAAAGCTATTACAGAGCTAACCATCATCCATAATGATCCCTTAGCCTTTAGCATCACGTAGCAGCTAATACGTCTCGATATCGGAACAAGCTGATGCAACCCTTCAGGGAATTATGAAACAACTGCTCAATGGAAACGTCGTGGCCGAAATAGGACAAGACCGAACAACATTGGTGCAGCTTGCGTCTCTGGTTACATGTGGGAAAGCAAAATACAATGACATCAAACCAGGATCAATGACACGCACATAGAACGCAGAGCAGAGATAGTGGGGGACATATTGGCTCCAAGAAGACTGGCTTCCATTGACTAACATTTGAAAACATCCAACAACACAAACGTAAAAGACTCACAACTAGTTCATTTTAAACAGTTTGCAGTGGTTGAAAGTTATTCCTCACTCACCTCATGCATTCTGAGCGGCCTAATTATTCACCACGATGAGTTTATTAGCGCTTTTCACAACGTTCAGAGGCCAGAGTGGAGTTTTTCCATCACAGTGATGCTAACAATAACTAGCATGCTAACTATACATTTCCTAATTATTGGACATTAAATAGTTAGATGCAGACAGTACACAGCAGATATATTTAAATTTCAAGAGCTGCTTATACAATACATTTGTACTTGGGCAAGACAAGCTTTGCTCAAAAATGGGAATCAATCAGGTACAGAGCCTTTAAGGTATGTTTTTATGAATCTGTGCTCTGTTCTTGTGGTCTGTGTGTTAGGGCTACAACAATTGCAGGGTAGCTCATAATTTGATAAAACACAGTAATTTAATCTCAGCTAGGGTGGGATAGTAGACATTAGTATCGCTAGTCATAGTAAAAAAACAACATTCATTGTTTGTGGTACATTTTGCAGTTTGATTTTTGTAGAATCAATGGGCGCTAAACTGTTAATAAACTATTAATCTGAGGTGAAAATTTGGTTTTGTTTCTAAATCATAGGTGACCGTTCATTTCATGTGTCACTGATTGTGATTGCACCATCACATTTGACTGGGATTGAGATGCAGAGGAGGATGTGGTTAGCAGGCTGATATAAATCTGTATAAAAAATGCAGAGATATTCAATTATTTTGGTCATTATAATCGTGACAAATTTTTTATATTCAATGTTTACCACTTTTTTTCCCTTTTTTTTTTGAGGTTTGTTTTTATTTATCCATTTATAGTTAGTTTTTGCGTTTGCTACTTTCCTGTGAATGTTGGTCTTCCTCCTTGTTTTTTATCAAATAACCATTGTTTGATATTATAACTTCTTTCGTCTCTTTTGTGAAGCCTTGTAAGAAAACTTCCACGTTTTAACAAATAGCGATGTTTCAATCATCGTCTCAAAACTTTACATTCTCCAAATAAGCAAAACAATGGTAGTAAGAGAAAAGACGTGAGTGCATCACTGGGTTTTTCCGGTGCAAAAACAAAATGGTAGTGCTGCCAGAATCACGATATACTGAAAAGTCAATATTTTGTCGCCCTCCTGCTGTGTATATTTTATTAAACTGATGCAGAAAAAAGGCTAGCCTCAAACTGTCAGTCATCTCTGTCCGTGTCAAGCAAACACCTATAGCCCGGCACATCCGACTGGAGTGAGGGCTTCTGAGTTTAAGCTCAGTGGGAAACCTGGGTCTGGCTCAGCTGGAGGTCCGGGAGGGAAGAAAGTGTGGGATATGAATTCCCCTCACACAAGTATTAGTGTGCTTTATAAACTAAGAAATGGCTAGAGTAAATAAAATTTTAAAAAAGCAAATTGTGTTTATGATGGATATGTATTATACCTCAATATGTAGTATGTGTTTATGTATATATGCATTTATTTATTTATTATTATTATTATTATTATTGTTATTATTATTATTATTATTATTATTATTATTATTATTATTATTATTATTATTATTATTATTATTATTATTATTATTATTATTATTAATATTATGCATAGCTTTTCCAGACGCTCAAAGGTGCTTTACAGTTTCGTGCATTATACTATTATGCTATTATAGCCACATTTGCCCTGGGTCCGACTGATGGAAGTGAGACTCCCCCCCCCCGATCAACACTCATTGGGATTCAAGTGTCTTGCCTAAGGACACGACAGCAGTTTTGCCGCAGGCGACCCACTGTGGCATCCGATATTCCCAACAGTCTCTCATCCAAGTACAAACCAGGCCCTGCTCTGCTTAGCTTCTGAGATCAGGCTTTGACAAGGAGGGTTGGTAGATCTAAAACACATTTCCATTCACGGTTATGAAAATAGTAAAAGTAGGTTAGAAGATACTAAGTAGGGGCATTGCAATGTTATTTATGCTTGTCTAAAAACCCAGTCCAGTTGCCTCTGTTAAGGACCCCTTGTTAAAAACTGGATTACACTGACAGATCACAGTTAAGGCTACAGTATCGAACATATTCACCTGATTGAGAAATGTATTGTCTGCATTTGACCTGTCCTTTAGTCCTTCACCCATAATATACTAACTTGCATGTCAATTGTCATCTTTCTTACAAGTTAAAGTGTCTTGGAAAGCGCGCTATAAATCCAATACATTATTATCAGTGCAGGATTAGGCTGACAGAGGAAGAGCACAGAAAAAAAAACCCAAATCAAAACACTGAACTCCACTTGAAAACCTGAAACCTACTGCCACATTGTTATGGTAATATTTAGTAGAGTAACCAAAATCCTCCTCTTCTCATACCTGTTATTTCCTGCCCCAGTTTAGGTGATATTCAGGATAAAATCTCCCCTTTATAAATTATCTAACACGACACACTGACCGCTCCTTCCTCTCTCCCTCTGTAGTCTGTAAGCAGGGCCACGCACCCACGGGTCCCATTTCTATGTAGCACAATGTATTTTATTAAGCGCTTTTTTCCCTCCTCTCTCCCCAAACTCTTAAGGCACCACTTGAAAGTTCTAATTTTTACTCAATTAATCTTTGTTCCCCTAGATTTAGATTCCCATGTCACACTGTCTGCCTCTGATTAGACTTTTGCTCATCCAGTGTCCCCGTGTCAGCATAGAACATTCAGTCACTGTATTCTCCATGCTTTTTACAAACAACATGCATTTTTAAAGGGCTTGTACCAGATTTTACTGCCTTACAGAAACTAATTCATTTTAAGTTATTCCTCACTTACCATATGCGTTCTGAGCATCCTAATTATTCACAGCGATGAGTTTGTAAGTGCTTTACACAAAAACTAGCATGCTGGCAACACTCTTCCTGATTATTGGGCATTAAAATGATTCAGTGGAAATAGAAAGTTAAAATGATGCTTTGAAACATTATCCATGGAGATATGTGTAAAATGTAGGTCATAGTGTGGATGATTATAGCCAAAGGGGGACAACATTTCTATCCAAGCGAGAAAAAAAAAATAGTCAGGTTTGTGGAGAAGCAAGCCTTCTCAGAGCAACTATAGTAAATGGTCATATTTTTATATACGCACATTCATACACCAGTCTACACAGGCACTGGGGTGAGGTGGGTTAAGTGTCTTGCCCAAGCACTTAACCACAGCATTCATCTGTGGGAGCTGGAATTATACCAACCTGTGGGTCGGTGGATCTGTCCACTCAACCGATGATGTTTATGTCGAGAGCAGGATTTGAACCGTCAACCTTTGGATCATTGGCCAAACACTCTACCAACTGAGGTACTGTCATCCCATATGCATGTTTTTCTATGTTTTTAGTACAACAAACACAACCGAAATACAAAAAACAAGCTTTATTTTTGTCTATTTTTGGCAACAGCGACAAAAAGAAAGTTACACACTGTGATTTTAAGCATTCTAATGTGATCTGTGTCTCTCTGTGTCTTTGCGCTACCTCCAAATGTGCTGCTGAAAAATGCATGTGTTTGGCCTTCTTTTAGACATGAGGCTAAAACCAGGGTGTATTCTGAGACACTATCCTGCAGGAGTAAGAGCCAAAGTCAATGGGGCGGCCTGAGACACACTTGTATTATGAATGTGAGATGTGCAGATTACCTCAAGGCAGATCTAACCCGGAGTGTGGTGAAAGATACAGCACTACTTGTGTTTTTTTAGCCCTCGCCCGTGACGCAGTAAGTCCGCTTGGCTTGGTGAGTCTATGGGGAGATTGTAGCAGAGGTCACTTCTTGGACAATGGTGAAAAGTAATATTTCGAGGTATGGCAGATTATGACAGATATATGACAGATTAGAACTTGGATAATGTCACTGCCTTAGTGTTATAATACGATGTTCGCCTTATGCACTAGAGTTGGTATGCGATTATAAAACTGACAATTTTTTTAAAGGTCATGTGACTACCAATTAACAAAGGTTTTTAAAAGTATCATTTTTAAGTTCATGTTTTCACCTTTGTTAATACGGAAGACTCCTGGATCGAGGGATGACATGACACAAATATATTTACTTGAGATACTATTTGTAATTAGATTGTCTGGCCCTGTTGCATTCTCACAAAACACCACTGCTATTTACGTTACTGCATTCTGGTAATGTGCCAGCTTTGGTTTGACAGAAGACCAGAGAGCACAGGTGAGTCTGAACAAACGCCAGGTGAGCGGAAAGAGGGCAGGTTTCACATCTGCCATCTACTGGTAGAATAATGAAATTAATTTACAGATGGTAGCTTTAAGCCATGTTATTGTTCCCTTTTTGTGTTGTCATTACTTTGCGACCTCTGCTGGCAACCACAGAGCAGAGTTACAATACTAATATTTATATTTCAGTATGTTATAAATAACATGAAGTCCTAAGATGTCCAGAATAAAAGCCTAAATCAAAGGTTGCCATTTGATTCCACTTCAAAATGTGAAAACTGTTGGTATGTCCTTGGGCAAAATACTTCACCCAGTTTGCCAACTATATGTAATCAATGGTCTTTTGGTATAAAGCACTTTGGGTGCCCTCTGAGTGAAAAGAGTAACCATTTGTCAATAGATAGATAGACAAAAGAGAAAGAGGGAGAACAGTTGATTGACTGACTGATTGATTAATCGATTGATTTATATAGGGGTTTAGTTAGTTGTTTTGTTGTTTTGTTGGTTGGTCAAATACTTAGTTGTTTAGTTACTTAGCTATTTAGCTAGCTAGTTTGGTAGTTGGTCAGTGATTTAGTTGGTTGGTGTGCTTTGGGAACAAAATTCAGTCCAAAACATGAAAATACATCAGAGTTAAATAAAACACTGAGGATTTTGCCACTGACAATGAAACTCAAACACCTTGAGTCTATTGTTGTTTCAGTCATGCCCCATTCGGGCCCTGCAGCCCCATACTGCACACCTGCTCTTAGACACAAAGCACTTCAAACTGCCAAACCACAAACCATTCAAAAGCATCGGCATAGAGGCTACACTGGCATGGAAATCCAGTGAAGTGAGTGAGAGCAGGGAGAACATGCAAATATGAACTTTAAATGCAGCCATGTACCAGTGCTCCGGGCCCGGAAGTCCGCAGTGAGGCAGAAATCCTATTGAGCGGGATTGTTTTGTGAAGATTTGATTACAGTGTATGAAATGAATAATGCATTTGTACTGTGATGTATGAGGTGCTTATCTATAGGTGATGTATTATGAGCAGCAGACAGCGGTAACAGCACATATTTGAAAGTTGAGTGGTGCTTGAGATGCTCTCTTTGTCTCTCACCTCAAAAGTGTGAGAAAATTACTTGAGGTGTGGCAACTCCTGAGTTATTTGTCTTCTAGTACTGTTTGGTACATAATAAAGTGGCTGTACTGTGCAAATGTGACTTTTTTGCACAAGCTTGTTAAGTTTTAAGTCTTCATTAAAATATACAAACTGTTGTGTTCTGTTCATGTTTTAATAGTTTCTTCCTCATTTTGAGCTCAATCAAAGTAGCAGATTGAGTGATTCATGCATGTTTTAGAAATCATGTATTGTCTTGCATTTGAGGCTTGAGTGCTCAGGTGCTGAGTAATAAATAACTAAATGAAAGATTTTTACTTGCTGTGCCACTTTTAAGAACACTAACAGAGAATAAGTCAAGTCAACAGACCCTTTTTTGATAAATAACATAAGTTTAAGTATGCAAATAAATAACAGATTTTTTTAGTTTGAAAGGTTGTAAAATAAAAAAAATAAATCAGAAAATCAGATAAGCCAAGATGTTGTAACTGTCAATACAGAGATACAAATAAAAATTATGCAATAACATAATGTTCCTGCCAGACTATTACTCATGCTATTATGCTTTTCTTCTTCTTAAAATAACTGTCCAAAAGCCTGAACCAACAACCATTCCCCACTAGACAAGGCAAGGCAGGTTTATTTCTATAGCACAATTTGTACAAAAAGTGACTCAAACTGCTTTAAAGAATAAGAAAGACATTAAAATCACAATACAAACTCATCAAAACATAAATAATGATCATAAAAATGTATAATAAAACAGAAGAGTGCAGAATAAAATCTTTCCAGTCGTATGCACAGCTAAACAGAACTGTTTTGAGCCTGGATTTAAACTTTGTCAAAGTAGAGGCCTGTCTCACATCTTCAGGAAGATTGTTACAGGTTTTAGCTGCATAAAACTGAAGCTGATTCTCCATGTTTAGTCCTGACTCTGGGCACCAGCAGGAGGCCGGTCCCTGAAGTCCTCAGAGTGTCAGATGGTTCATATGGCACTAACATGTCTGAGATGTACTTCGGTGCTTGGCCATGGAGAGACTTGTTCACAAGCAGAGCTGCTTTAAAGTCTATTCTCTTTGAGCCACAGGAGCCAGTGCAGAGACCTGAGCACAGGACTTATGTGCTCGTACTTGGTACTTCCTGGTTGCCCGAGCAGCATCATTCTGGATATATTGCAGCTGTCTTAACGCTCGTTTGGCGAGGCCAGTGAACAGGCTGTTACAGTAATCTAACCTACTGGAGACAAATGCATGGATAAGTCTCTTCAAGTTCTAATAGTAAACCTTTAATTTTTGCAATGTTTTTTAGATGGTAAAAAGCTGTAGATGATATTGATTTGATGTGGCTGTCAAAGTTCAAGTCTGAGTCCATTATTACACTTAGATTTCTAGCCTGATTTGAAGGTTTTAGAGAGAGAGACTGGAGGGGACTGCTAACACTTGCTCTGTTTTTGTGGGCCAAAGATGGCCCACTCAGTCTTGTCTGAGTTTAGCAGAAGAAAGTTGTTTTGCATCCACACACTGATCTGTTGGATGCAGTGGCAGAGTGAGTCCACTGGTCCATAGTCACCTGCTGCCAGTGAGATATAGATCTGAGTGTCATCTGCATAAATGTGGTAGGACACATCATTGCTGCAGCATGTAGAGATAGAACAAAAGGGGTCCCAGGATTGACCAATGGGGCAGCCCACACGTCAGGGCCATGTACATGAGACACAGTCTCCAATTTCAAGTACCTCCTGTCTTCTAGATAGGACTTGAACCATAAATCTTGTGGGTAACACATCAAGGCAGCATGTAGATGAACTGGTGACGATCTCTGTGACGGTGTTGTCAGTTACAGATGCAAAGTGACTCAGCTCTGTTTAGGTGGCTGCAGGGTTGTTATCTGTGTTGTGGAATTTATGGCATTTTAATGCCCTGAGCCTTGTCATTAAAGAATACTGCAAATTCATTGCACTTCGATGTGGAAATTAGTTCTAACAGCAGTGGAGCTGTACATCTCTTCTCTGTAAATCTCATAATGAACCTGGAGCTTTGACTTGTGCCATTTTTGTTCAGCCCTCCCACACTCCCTTTTCTGTGCTCTGACCGAGTCATCATTCCTCCACGGGCTTTCTACTTTAGCCATTTTAACCTTCATCAGGTCAACGGTGTCCAGAACATTCAAAACACTCGAAGTCAGAGTTTAACAAATCATCAACATTAGAACATGAGGCACTTTAAAAGTGTATCATTTCCATGAACAGTGTACCTGTGTCGCCTTCGAACAACTGCAGGACCAGCCGCTGGTTTGGGAATAACAGACAAGTCAAAGAAAACACAGAAACTATCAGACAGAGCAACATCCACCACACTGACATTTGAAATATTTACTCTTTTGTGATGATCATGTCCAGAGTGTGTCCTCTGTTGTGGGTGGGCTCGCTGACATGCTGAGTCAGACCAAAGGTTTCAAGGACAGAACTGAGCTCTTTAGTGTTTCTATCAAAAACACATTATCCACATGTACATTAAAATCACCTTTAATGACTAAACCATCAAAGTCTGTGCACACGACTGAAAACCTCTCAGTAAAATCATCAATAAAACTCAGACAGTGCTGGGGAGGTTTGTGTATGACTAACTAGAGTATGGAGGGGGATTGTTTTAGCTCCATTTTAAAGGAAACATACTCAAAAAATGAAGACACCCCAAATGACAACCTGTGAATGACCAAATTATCTCTAAAAATGTACACACGCCTCCACCCTTTTTGTCGTGTTTCAGATTCAAATTTGAAGTTGGGTGGAGCTGATTCCACTAGAACTGCATTACTGGTGTTTTTGTCGAGCCATGTTTCGGTTAAAAACATAAAGTCAAGAAATAAAATCTATTAATAAAACTATTTGTTACATAAAGAGCTGACATTGAGCACAGCAAGTTTCAGATTAGTTTCATTAGGACTGGACGTTATCTTCTTACAGGGAATGTGAACTCAATTTCTCTGATTGGACAGTCCTAACAGAACTGTCCTTCTGTTAACCAGTCTATGTGGTGTAACTGCAGATATAGCTCCATCCTAGCTCTTGGGGATAACAGCTCTGAGGGAAGGAAAGGGGAGGGCAAGCAGGGGGGAGTTTGGGTGAAAGACAAGGGGGAATAACTGGGAGGGCCTTTGCTGGTGAAACAGGCACAGTGATGAGGCTTTCTTGATGGTTCGGAAAGGCCATGGGTGAAGATGGAGAGGAAAGAAGAGCGAAGAGTCCCTAGAGGGAGTAGATGTAGCAAAGGGGACGCAGGACTAGACTGTGGGCATGACTGACACTGTAACGCAAAATTGGACCCTTTATACTCTATTGGATTAAGACCCAGCAGTCAGTTTATATTGTGAATTTCCCTTTTTGTGGCTGGAAATATGAAGGGTAAAAACATATTAGGGTTATTATAGTTCTCATTTTGACCAAATACTGCAGTGGTGGTTCACAGTTTGCCATTGAGCTGAGGTCAAGGTGAGTTCAAATCTGACTCCTCCCCTTTCACATTGCGCTGTCCTTGGGTAAAGCACAGGAATCTAACAAGACATTTTGAAATATATAATGAAAAAAACCCCAAAAAACATTATTTATGGTGCTGCAGATGTGTCTTGATTGATTTAAGGCCAAACTTAGCAGCTCTATTAGAGTGGTTACTATGTCAGATTTGATATTTCTTCTATGTAGAGATGTATCTTTTTAATAGTTATTAACGTAAACAAAATAAAAGTAAAATGTAAGCTTTTAACACATTTTCATTCTCATTGTCAAGTCCCCACCAAATCATGTAATAGATACTGCTGAATGTCGAATGGTGATAAAATTGTGCAGTTTATTGGGGGCTGCGGGGTCCATGCCAAATGTATATTGTATTAGAGATTAAAAGCCAAAAGTAAAATGTGTCAACTGGACAAAAAGTTGTTCACTCCTACAACTTTTTGTCCAGTTGACACATTTTACTTTTGACTTTTACTATGGATCAGAGCTGGACGACTGAAGGATTACACAGACACTAGAGATTAAATGTGATAACTTTTCTACTTGTCTCCATGGAAATGTTATTGTTATTGTGATATCGAGAAAGTGATATCGAGAAAGTATGTTTTATAACAAAGACAGCGACATTATAACATCTAATTGCCAAAAAGCTTTTCATCAATAACACATGGAATTCATAAATATTTTTCATTTAGAAGCCTTCAGTCACCACATTTAAACCTGTAGCCTATTTGCTTTAAAAAAAAAAAAAAAAAGTCTCTATATACAATACAAATAGCCTGTTTGTTTGATAGTTCACTAATCGATTAAAGAATCGCTAACCAGCCAACTATTAAAGTAATCTTTAGTTGCAACCCGAGTTTAGTGTGAACCACATTTGAGTAAAGGCTGCACGAGGACTCAGCGCATCAGCAGGAACGCACCTCTGCTGTTCCACTGACGGCACCCGACTGCTCCTCCTCTTTCCCTCCTTCTCTCCCTGCCTCCCTCCCTCTCTCTCTCTCTCTCCATTTCTCGTCCTCTCTCTTTCTCCATCAGTCTCCTTCTCCTTCCCCCTCTCCATCTCTCTCTCTCTCTCTCATCTTTCTCACTCTCTCTGCCCCTCCCTCTCTTTCTCCTTCTCTCTCCATCTCTCTGTCTCCCTCTCGCGCCATCTTTCTCCCTCTCTCCTTCTCTCTCCATCTCTCTCTCTCCCTCTCTCCATCTCTCTCCCACTCTCCCGTTTCCTCTCCTCTCTCCTTCTCCCTCCCTCCCTCCCTCCCTCCCTCGCGTCACCATCCTCTCCTCTCTCCCTCTCCTCTCTCCCTCTCCCTCTCGCGTCATCATCCTCTCCTCTCTCCCTCTCCTTTCTCCCTTTCCTCTCTCCCTCTCTCTCTCCCTTTCCTCTCTCCCGTCATCATCCTCTCCTCTCTCCCTCTCCTGCTCTCTCTCTCGTCACCATCCTCTCCTCTTTCCCTCTCCTCTCCTCTCTCCCTCCCTCTCTCTCTCGCGCGTCATCATCCTCTCCTCTCTCCCTCTCCTCTCTTCACTCTCCTCTCTCCCGCTCCTCTCTCCACTCTCCTCTCTCCCTCTCCTCTCCCTCTCCCGCTCTCCCTCTCCTCCTTCCCTCTCTCTCTCGCGTCATCATCCTCTCCTCTCTCCCTCTCCTCTCTTCACTCTCCTCTCTCCCTCTCCTCTCTCCCTCTCCTCTCCCTCTCCCGCTCTCCCTCTCCTCTCTCCCTCTCCTCTCTCCCTCTCCTCTCTCCCCTCTCGTGTCATCATCCTCTCCTCTCTCCCTCTCCTCTCTCCCTCTCCCGCTCTCCCTCTCCTCTCTCCCTCTCCTCTCTCCTCTCTCGTGTCATCATCCCCTCCTCTCTCCCTCTCCTCTCTCCCTCTCCTCTCTCCCCTCTCGTGTCATCATCCTCTCCTCTCTCCCTCTCCTCTCTCCCTCTCCCGCTCTCCCTCTCCTCTCTCCCTCTCCTCTCTCCTCTCTCGTGTCATCATCCCCTCCTCTCTCCCTCTCCTCTCTCCCTCTCCTCTCTCCCCTCTCGTGTCATCATCCTCTCCTCTCCTCTCTCCCTCTCCTCTCTCCCTCTCCCGCTCTCCCTCTCCTCTCTCCCTCTCCTCTCTCCTCTCTCGTGTCATCATCCCCTCCTCTCTCCCTCTCCTCTCTCCCTCTCCTCTCTCCCCTCTCGTGTCATCATCCTCTCCTCTCTCCCTCTCCTCTCTCCCTCTCCCGCTCTCCCTCTCCTCTCTCCCTCTCCTCTCTCCTCTCTCGTGTCATCATCCCCTCCTCTCTCCCTCTCCTCTCTCCCTCTCCTCTCTCCCCTCTCGTGTCATCATCCTCTCCTCTCCTCTCTCCCTCTCCTCTCTCCTCTCTCGTGTCATCATCCCCTCCTCTCTCCCTCTCCTCTCTCCCTCTCCTCTCTCCCCTCTCGTGTCATCATCCCCTCCTCTCTCCCTCTCCTCTCTCCCTCTCCTCTCTCCCTCTCCTCTCTTCACTCTCCTCAGTCCACAATAACACGCGCTGCGCCTGCTTCTCCGCTTTCAGACCTCAACAGCGAAACGACTCGGAGTTTCCACCTGCGTTCGTTCACTCGTTCCCTGACTCGTTCCCTGACTCGTTCGCTCGCTCGTTCCCTCGGTGTCCTCTTTCCTTTCCTTTGAATCCGTGATGAGAGCTCACATCCACCGACACCACGAGAAGACGAGCGCGGGATTTGGCTCAACGTGGACCGGCGCGCAGCGAAAGTGAAGCCAGCCAATTCCGAGGATCACCGCTGAAGGTAAAAACACCGACTTTCCCCCCAGATTCGTTCGCGTTTTTCCAACTTGACAGCTGCACTCAGACGTCTCACTGCGCTCTGGTTCAACCGCGCGTCTTCGTGGTGAGACAAAGACGCGCTTTTTTGGATCGTCTCGTGGTATCAATTATTAAGAGCAGGAGCTTGCTGAGTGCGAAGTGTTTGGTCTAATTTAGCTGTGTCTTCCTGCAGCGCTGCACACCTAAATCCTCTCTAATCGAGTATTGATCACACTAATTAAAACGCTATATGCAATAAATTTGGCTTATGCGCTCAAGAGGGAATCCAGGCACTTACATGGACACAGTGCGCACTTAAAGTTTACATTTAACACGAGTATTTTGTGCAAGATAAGGGAAACATTTCTTTTTTTTTTTTTTTCATGAAGTTGCATTTTCTCCCTTTTTGTCCACTGCATTACTTTTTTTTCTTGCTTGTTTAATGATTTCTCACAGTAAATTTGATCTAAAATATGCTCTTATATAAAATGGCACATAACAACTATTTCACCTTTTTTTCTGTTGCTACATCCAAAAAAAAAAACAGTAATGGATTCTTTTAGAGAGACATGGAGTATGCTAAACTAGTACTAAACTGCTGCGATTATGTACAAATGATCAGACTGGGCACAGAAAGAACAGAAATGGTTCAAACATTTAGTAAAAAAGTCATTCCGTGTTTGCAAAAGCGTAGCAAAAAAACCAAAACCCAATTAGTTGCTGCTTACTGTCTTTGCTTAGAACAAACTTCCTCCTTATTTTTGTTCTGGAAATATCAGAAAACTTTAAAAAACATATTAAATTACTATAGTTCACCGTGTAGTAAAGATGCCGATGTGCTTTCTTTGTTATACTTTGTGATTAGATCTGAGGTTTATGTTTTAATAAAAGGGTTTTCAAAGTTTATATTTTAAACATGTACTGAAATATTGACAGAAATGCTTAAATATGAACTGACAAACTAATACGAGAACCATTTCAGCTCAAAACTACAGGATTAGCAGTTGTTTTTATGCAGAATAAGACAGGATATTTAGTTGTTTAAGATAAGCGAACCTTTATTTCTCCCACAATGAGGAAATTCCAGTGTTGCACCGCACAGTATAACAACAACAAGTGAATAAAAACAGGCATCAAAAATCAAAATGGATAAATATATATATACAAAAAAAACTAAAACAAAACTTAAACAGAACACTGTGCAAGTATAATAAATGCGATTAATCTTGCAGCCCTACTTTCTGTTCCCAAATGTATTCGTGGCATTATCTTTATGCACATCCATATTACAACACATTTATCTTTGTGGCTTGGAGATACATACAGATGCACTCTGAGCCTCACTGTACGTGCATAGAGCCGCTAGATAATTGAATACAGTTGTACGAACGCTAATGCTCCGTTTGCCTCACTGTGCTGCTAACTATGCTTCAAATTAGCGCTGGGGACATGTTTTGATGCAGTTTCATTTTGTGTTACTAAAAACTAATACAAATTGCGCGATAAATTCCTGAACATAAATACGTCCATACAGACTTTTAATATTTGCTTTCTATTTAATGGTACTATATTACGCAAAACTGACTCTTGTGATCTTTAAGTCATGTTATAATGTTGTTACCTGCTCAAAAACATACCTGGAGTTGTGTTTTTTCATTCACACACGTTTCAGTAGCGCTTTATTTTTAGTCTCTCTACATCTTCAAAGCTTAAGATGCTCTGTTCTGCCTTATGATGTCATTAAGTTGTAGTTTTCAAGTTAACAGTGACCTTTTGTTCAGGAGAGACAATTCCAGGGCTGAAATGATCCAAATGATTCTAGTGAAGTCGTATGTAGTTTAAAAACACAGTGGAGCACTTCCTGTATTACCACATAACATCACAAGGTGGTCCGAGGTTTGAGAAAAGAACTCAGCTTAAATATGCAGGATTTGTGTGTTAAACATGTGCGAATGAAACCAAAACACAACTCCAGGTCTTTTTTTTTTTGCTGAGGAAACATTATAACATACTGTAGTTCACAAAATAGTCTAAAATGAGCCATAAATCTTAAATCTTCCACCAAAGTCTGAATTCTGCCTCAAACCACATGCTTTTACTGACAAAGGACTGGCTGTAGACATCTCCATTTAAAGACCTAAGCTCATCATCGACTATTAGAAATGACTGAATCTTTTGATTAAAATTCAATTAATTGCACAGCCCCACTTCAAATACATGGTGTGTCTGTAAAGTGAGGATAAGTGCAGTAAGCAGAAAGCCTAAGAAACTGAAAGTGATTTGTAGTTGAATTTTTTAATTAGCTGCTGAAAGGTGTCAGGTCGGGTTTACTCAAAAACTGCACTTGAAGGCGCTGTCTGTGATTTTTTACTATTTTCAAAACGTGGAAAATATTTCATTTTAAACTATTTGAGCAATCCAAAGTTATTGCTCACTTTATGCATTCAGAGCATCCGAATTATTCACAATGACGAGTTTACAAGCGCTTTTCACATGGTAACAGTGCACTTCCTGATTCAAGAAGGGCAAAATGCTTTATAATTACACGCAGACACTTTGTAGCGCGCTTATTATACACTATATCTGTACTGGGATATTGCTGAAATACATGGTAAAAGTCACGCACAGCCACTTTCATGTTAGAGACTGAAGCTTGCTCTTTGACTCAAAGTTGACATTTTGACCATTCTTGTGAAAGCTTTTCATTTCTGTAAGTTTGTTTTGATCTAGCCTATAAAACCATGAAGTGTGAACTAAAGCTGTCAAGAATAGCAGCAGTGTATGTTAACTGTCAGAAAAATGTCAAGCTTTTTTTCTTATGCAGTACGTTTATGACAAATCAACTTGGAACTATGGCAGGGTTTCAGATGACAACACAACTTGCTATAGTAGTAGTTAATACAGATGGGGGCGGCTAAAAGTAGATAGGTAAATTCAAATGTTTTGTTGTAGTACAGTGACTTCTTGGGTCTTGTCACCAATAAAAATGATCAGGTTCAACATTTGTGCATTTACCCTTTAGATGTTTCATGACAAAAATGCTCCTGCCCCCATCTGTGAGTATGACATCATCTCACACTATAATCCATAAACTACCAAACTACCTGTTCATATTAGTTTTCGCTGAATTGCTTTTTTGCTAATCGTGCAGTAAAAGCATGTGGTTCGGAACAGAGTTTGGTCTTTTGGATGAATACATTTATTTTTGTCTATTTTGTGGTAAATGGTACTGAAGTGGAAAGCATTCATTTGTTAATTAAGCTGAAGTTTATTCAAATGTCAGTCCTGTTAAGTCAAATATCTACTGAAAAGAAAATCAACTCAATAATTGTTAATGCTAACGCACACTTCTGCAGACAGTACACAACAGATTTATTTTGACGTCAAGAGCTGCTTATATAATATGTGTACTGAAGCGATACTCATATGGCTCAAATACATGGCCGTCAACAAACTGATTGATTACTTTAAACTGGAATGATCACTAAATATCACAATATTAGTAGACACTGAATCTTTACAATGTGTCCATTTAAAAGGAGTGATTTTAGTTTTTCTCCTGCAAAGTGCTCTGTAGTAAAGTACCCAAATTGAACCAAAACTATGCATTATAATGTTAAACAGCAGTCTATAATCTCAGATAGCCTCACCATGTACATGCACATTAATAATTACAGATGGGTTTAAAAGGGTTAGTGCTGCTGTGTGCTGGGGCTATGCAAATGTGACCCGTGCATTTGGTTAGGCCACTGTGGGTGTGGGCCCTATGGAAATCACATGTTATTACACAGCCTGGGATTTTACAGGCTCAGGGTTTGTTTTTGTAATATTTGCTTGTATAAACTTAACTTCTTTGTCTGTGAGGGCTGTTGGGGAGAGTTAGGGCTAGGTAGATTTTTTATTTTTATTTTTTGTTTATCAAACTGCATAGTACTTTTTCTGTACATATGTCTGTATTATATACCACAATATGCTAAAACGTGCTGATAAATCCTAGACTGTATGTATAACTGGACATATCTAACCTGCTAGTTGCCATGTTCCAAATAGGAGGTGAGCATGGGCTGCGCTTTCGGCTACGTCGACTCTAACTCCAATTCACTTTCCATTGAAAAACTGTTGCCATTCCCCTCATAACTGCTGCTGTCAGGCTTGATATTTTGGTCTTAAAATGTTCATTTTAACCTGCTCTACTTAGTGTTTTTATGTCACTATTAAGATATGTTGTTAATTACAAACAATCAGGCGTCCTCTTTCCCCAAGCTTGCACAGGATAGAGTTAGCACTATGTTTGATTGACAGCTAAGCGCCCGTTTCTAGCTAAACCAGCGGTGTGGGCAGGAAGGAATGTTACTTTCAACAGCCTCGCTCCAGCTTTGCTCTTTGGTTGCTATGATACTCACGGTCAGATGGAGCTCCACTCCAAATTCGCCCCTAAAATTGCTAGCTTCAATAAGCTTCATTTGACTGGAGCCGAACAGTACGGGTGATGTTACGCTCACTCAGTCCACCTTTTTATACAGTCTATGCAATAAATGTAATGTTGAGGCTTAAGTCTAGAACAGATGTGAAAAGACTGTAAAAATAAATTTGCATGTCTTTAAAACAACCATTTCAATATTATCCTTACAATGTATCAATCACCCATCTCTAAAAATCCTCAATCCAGTTTGTGGTGAGTGGATTGAAAGCCTGAAGTGGCTGATGGTTTTGCTGCTGCGGTGAAGATAGAGGGCAGGGATAGCTGGGTGGCTCTGAACTGAAATTGGGGAGAGCAACTGCTTTTTGTGTTGTTCTTGTTTGAAGAAGCAGAGGTGACGAGATGTACTTCCTCTATTACCACATGACATCACAAGGTGGATTGTTTTCAGTTTGAGAGAAGAACTCAGCTTAAATATTTATGGTTTGTGTGTTAAACACGTGTGAATGAAACACAAAACAACACAGTATATTTTTGATGCAGTCACAACATTACAACATAGATGAGAAAATAGTGCAGTATAAGCTCTTTAAACAAAAAGTAGGTACACTGATTGCTGCACTTCTTCACTGTTGTGACCTGAAACATTTCTAAAGAGTCATGTTTTGACAGAAGTGAAATTGCAAAAGTGATTAATGCTAATGTGCTTTTCATTGCACATTAAAGAGCCATTAGTGAAACATCTTATGGGTGTTTAGAGGCATTAGACAACACTGAGACGTTCATATATTTACCAGGAGGCAGTAGTTATAGCAGCAAATTATTTTATCACATTTGACTTTGTTTTAATGGCACATCAAGTTTATATATTTTATGCTGTTTTGCTCTTTAAATAAATCTTAGCATTAAATCAATCTTAAATAAGCTATAACATGAACTTTTTCTGAGCCAGATTAAACAAAGCGCTGGTTATAACTACTACAAACTCTGTATTACTTAAAGAAGACGTACTGTGTTTGTGTCTGCCCTTTAGCTATAATCTATGACACATGTGGATCATTATAATTTGCACATTTTAAATCGCAGTATTCATCTAAAATTACTTAAAACGTCAATTTTCCATAATAGGTTCGCTTTAAACCAGATCTTAAAGGAAGTAACCCAGACTTAAAGCACCACTGCGTAACATTTCAGGCAAAAACACTGATTTCATTACAGGTGTTTTTATGGCTAAACACATTGAAAACACACATCCTTACTGTGAGTGGGCTTGCCTCTTCACAAACCTAACTCGTAACTTGGACCGGTGGAGCTACCTTCTTGTCTTTATGGAGATATCGCTTAACCTGTAATGTTCCACAGTATGTCATTAACTGTGTCTACGTCCTTGGAGAATGTGGCTTTAATCTTATAATACCATGAATTGCAGGTGACATTCCTCTCACCAGAATGTTATGTAATGAGGCTTTAAAGAAGACATATTGCAGTTGAGCCTGATATATAATTATAATCTATGACACCTGTGGATCATTGCGTTATAATTTGCACATTTTAAAGAGCTGATTTTTCTTTTCATTTGTACCAAAATGGCCACGCAACACGGCCAAATCCTGCTACGCATATCACCGATTAAGGATATAAAATTTGAGAACAAAGTCAGTACAGAGCAATGGGCGTATGCGGTGAAAACAGGGGTTGATCGGTTGAAAATAAATGATTTGGCTTCAGGTACCATCAGAAAAAGTTCTTGTGGTTAGAAATAGGGCTGCACAATATATCCAAAGGCTGCCAGTAAACAACAGTATCCTGTCTTGTGTAGAAAACCTTGCAACAGTAGTTTAGAGCTCTACAAACCTGTTCTGAAAGGCACGGGATTCTTGTATTTATTAGTTCATATTTTATTCAAGAGCTGTTTTCAATTCTCTGAACTCTGAACAGAATCCTTTTTTTTTTTTTCAAATTTCTATCACCAATCGAATTCCAATACTTCCTAATTCCTTTCCCCCCCCAAAAAAATCTTTCTGTACAATTCCAAAGACACTCATACCACAATTTGAGAACATTTCAAAACGTTTCTTTCCTTATGAGATAAAAGCCACCAGTTAAATACAGCTAAACGCAGATGGACTTTGTAATGTGGAACCACTTTACTAAAGCAATAAACCGGTCAAATGTTGATCTCAGAGGGTGAAAAGTTCAGCTTGGACAAGAACGCATCTCATTATTTTCATACTTCACTGAACAACAGAAACAAACGCGTCTCCAATCTGCAATTTGTGCCCCGTAACTAAATAAATATGTCACAGATAGTGGTCTACTGACGAGCACATTACACAGAGAGGTCAGGGCTCGCACCAGAGGGACGCTGAGAGAACGGAAAGAAATCTGTAACTGCATTGTGTTAGATCAATACGGCACTTTATACGAAAACCTTATGGCCTGTATTTAATAAAGAGGAGGAATAGAGTTTTAATAATGATACAAGTTGAGGTTAGTTAAAGCTAGTGCGGTTACAAAAATAATATTACAGAAGAGATTTTGATACAATTGTCAATACCGATTTCCATACCATCGATTTTTACACACAATAAGAGCAAGTTATGTAATATTATCATGTGGTCTGATGCTAGTTCTGATAAAGATCAAGTAAATTCAGAAACTATGCAGGGAAAGTCCATGTTGGTCCTGTTTCGAGATATTACTGAAATAATGGGACCTGTGCAATGAGTGGAATGTGCAATATTTTAAATGGTGCAATAATGGGACCTGTGCAGTGAGTGGAATGTGCAATATTTTGGATGGTGCAATAATGAGAACTGTGCAATGACTGGAATGTGCAATATTTTGGATGGTGCAATAATACGGACTGTGCAATGACTGGATTGTGCAATGAGTAGAATTAGCAATTATGGAAACTGTGCAATGAGTGTAGTGTGCAATTTTTATTTTGGCCCTTTTGTGACCCTAGCCCTCTTTAGCATGCATTGTCCCAATCAAATGGATAAATAAGTAAATCACTAAAGAAAGTACAAAATTGACTTTGCTCCAGGTTTTGAGTGGCAGAACCAGCACACACATGACTCTCGAATAGAATAATACTAAATAAAATTAATTAATTAAATACATTTACTTGCACAGCCTAGCCTTGTTATAACCACTCAGATTTTCTTCTCGTATCAAATTGTCAAAACTTGAGTTCTTGCACGTTCTATAGCTACTAGAGATAGTCTATATCAGTTGGCCAATATATTGGGCTGATATTTGGAATTTTTATTGTATCAGCATGAACCAGGTCAAAAATATCGGCTGAGGTTATTGGCCATTGGTTGTTCTGGATTATAAACTCAGTAATGGCACTGAGCATGAAAAAACCCATATTGAACTACCTATAGTCCAATGATGTTCATCTGCTCTTCTGTTAATTCTATCTTGCAATGAGACATACATCAGAGAAACACGGAGGGCTTTCAATACGTGAAAAAAAGAACATATGACTGACAGAATGTGAGCGGAAAACAGCAAAAGTGTGCACACAGGCAACAAAACACAAAGTAGAACAAGACCAAGTCAAATTTCTGACCATTGCAAAAGAGAGAACCGCATTGTGGACTTGAACGGAGCAAACATCGTTGAGACAGAGGACAACAAACATCGTCACTGGACTAAGGAGGCAATTGAAATATGTAAACGTGCCCACGGGACTATAAACCGGGACAAGGGGGCTTTTTTACTCTCACACACCTGGGATACTGTTCTGAAGAAGTCGGACTGCAAATGGCCTGTTTAAATCAGCACGTCACAGTAACATCATGTGACCACTCTGAGGAAGAGCGCTACTGAGCAGTTGAAACGGTCAGGTATGAAAACAAACTAATCCTTGGTCTGGAAAAAGAATCTGTTAAAATAAATATAATAGCTACTCATGTGGTATTAATTTCTCCCCAGCGACATCTATTACAAAATGTATGGGGAATGTATATGTGGAATCAGATGAATGGTCAAACCTAATGAACAAGTCTACCAATCCTGAGAGAAGCCTTTTTGCTTATAAACATTGCACTTAAATACAGTGGTTGGCCCAATAAGCCAGATACTACAGTTTTACATGCACAGGCACAGCACTTGTATTTGAAAGTACTCTTACGTTGTCAAGTGATTTGTTTATGACGATTTGTTGCTTTGGGAAGTATTAAGAAAATCCAAATAGGTGGGTTTATTCTGTGAAACGTTGCGGTATTATTATGATGGACTTATCCGCTGGAGCACACATTGGGGTGTAGGAGGGAGGGGACAGAACAACAAAAGTGCCTTTCTGTTTTGGAGAGTCTGTAATCAGCTGCAATAGGAAATAACAAGGCTAGGATTAATTTTTGATGAGATTGTGTTTGCCAAATTAAAGGGTGAAGACTGTTATTCCAGGCGTGGAGTGCTATTTGTTAAAAATGCTAATCAATTTCAGTGATTTCTTTCTTTAATTTGTTTTTCCATTTCTTTTAAGGCATCCCTCTGGGCATAGACAAACAAAGCAGTTATTGCAAATCCCGGGCAACAGGCATAATATTGCGACCACCAACTCAGTAGCCCCAATCCCCTATGTGTTCTTATTTATTTGTTTTTTCTCCCAAAACCAGCAATATATTCATAAGCTGTTTGAGTGAGAGCAGCTTAAAGCCACAGCATGTGACTTTAAAAAAAAAAAAAATGAAAAAAAGACTAAAACAAAACCATGTCGTTTCATTTTGGTTGTGTTTATAGAACTGAAAAAGGTAGAAAGATTATGTGAGTGAGCTTGCATCTCCCCAAACCTGAATATTCTTTTGCTTGGAGCAGGGCCTCTTCCTGTTTGTTTCCATGGAAATGTTCTTTTGGCTATAATCTCCCACAGTATAGCATCAAACATGAACTGAACCAGGTCCAAACCAGGTCTAAAATCAGCCTAATTTAGGACTAAACCAGGTCTAAATCAAATCTAATATAGGTACTACAGACCGGTAACCCTCCACACGGATTCTGACCTATTTGTCTTGCTATCACAATTCATTGATTTATTTAAAATGTAAAACTTCAAATTTTGGTTAGGTGATACTACTAAGCATCCTAATTCATATGTTTTATTAGATCCTCATTAACAGTAATTGGGGGTATTTTAAGTTTGTATGTTGATTGAAAAGAGGCAAGTCTGTAAACCCTGGTAATCCACACCACACACCACATCAAAAGTGGGACTAAACCAGGACTAGACCAGGACCACGTTTTCATATATGATCTTTAATTCACACTGCAAAAATGCCAACTTTGAGGACCAGTCCCTCTCATTAACAGGTACCATAATGAAACCATATTATCTGTTTATCACTTATCACTGGTTTTAATAAAGTACCCAATGCATCTATAACAAACCCCTCTCTGATATAGAATGTTATATATATGAATGTTATAGCGTAAATGGAGGTATTAGCATCAGTGCTGTTTCAGAGCTGTCAGCTGTCATGTGTTTGTGTCATCTCAAATCTCCTCACATATACGATATTTCCACTGATGTAGTGTAAAGGCTGATCCATGGACTTCTCAGATGAGATGTATGTTCAACACACAGTGAACATTGTGTTGGATAAAAGAACTGTCAGGCTTACAGCATGGTTCCTTGGATTTTAATTTGTCATTGTCGAAGTGAGTTATTTAAGGCCACAGTATGTAACTTTTTAGCCAAATAATATTTTGGTTGTGTTTATTCAGCAGACTTTTTTTTTTTTTTTTTTTTTTTTTTTAAACCTGTTTTCTTTACATATATTGTATGAAGGTTTTGCTTAGTAAAGTTGCAGTAATGAACTGCATTGACTTTGATGAGTTGGAAAATATTTTAGTACAGAACTCAAACACTTAATTATGAGTTTGTCATATATAAGCTCACGTATCCACACTTTGAATAATATAATTGATGCTGCTTTTATATTTTCCGAGAGACTTGTTTACCATGAGTATTTATTTTTTATTATTTATTGTTATATTATTGTTTAATATCTTATTTTATTGTTTTATGTTTCTTGCGCATGTATATGTGTGTATTTGTGTTGATATGTCTATGCATGGTGTTGTCAGGGTGCTGAAGTCCTGAGCTCGGTCTCGGAGCTGGGGAAAGGGTTTGATACTAATCTCAATGCTTCTCTGTGACAGTCGGGTGTTATCTGTGGTGCAGGATAGCAGTGGTCTCTCAGACGATACCGTGTGGTCTTATAGTATTTCCGATGTAGATCAACTCAGTTCCAAGTTATTGAAACGGGGCTGGTATGATGGTTTCTCTTCTGTATTGGCATATGTTGGCATATAGGTGCATTTTTGATACTGGTTTTGGTACCGATGGTCATGTGGCTATCAATGTACAATGTGTGTGTGTGTGTATGTATGTATATATGTATGTATATATATGTATATATATGTATATATATATATATATATATATATATATATATATATATATATATATATATATATATATATATATATATATATATATATATATATATATATATATATATATATATATATATATATATATATATATATATACATACACACAAAGGCATGTGTTCGTACTTACTATTTACTTATGTTCCTTGCCAGTGTCTGTATTAATTTATTTATCTATTATTATTTTGACTGTGTGGTGCCTTAAAACCTTAAAAATCTATAAAAAAAAAAAAAAGTATGAGAGAAAAAAGAAAAAACATGTATATTGGATTGGGCTTGCATCTCCTCAAACTAGACCTGGAGAAAAGCTTCTTCCTGCTTATTTCCTTGGAAGTGTTGCTCCTATAGTATGAATCATATCTGTCTCCATGGAGAATGTTTCTAAGGATGGGTTTAACTTTCTATTTCCATGGCATTATGCAGATGACGTGCCACCTCCAGAAAGTTACACACTGTACCTTTTTAAGTTCCCTAAGCTTGGCGTATAGTTCATTTGAGGCAATGGTTGCTGTAACAAAAGAACTTGCTGAATGCTAAAGGCCTTTAAAATACAGACCCAGCCTTGTGCTATAATGGCTTTGTGCTGGAATAGATTGGCAGGATCCATGTTTATTAGCCTATCACACACAATTGAATAAAACATTGAATTTCTGTTTGACCTCCAAATTGGATTCTCGCTGCTTGTTTGTACATTTACACCGCTGTGTCGGGTCAGAAAAGCACTCGTCCCACATTGTGATGGTAATAGTTTAGTCGTGTTTGGATTTGGCACTTTTGGCTGGATTTGGGAGCCTCCCTCGTGGACTGATTACTGATCGCACTGGTGTTGTGCCTCTGCCTTGTGGGGGGAAATTAGAGGATTAGCAACAACTTCATGCTATTCCCCCTGTAGCTCGCGGCACTTTCTAAATCCCGCGCAAGCCGTTGTTATTTTAAGGAGCTTGGCAAGTGAGTGGGGAGACAAACTCAATTCTGGATGCAGTTTGAGCAGCGGTCCTTTCCATACCGGCTCTCTTGCTTTCAGACGCGAGGACAGCAGTTACCATGGTTATGGTAATGTCCCATTGTCAGTACAAGACGCATGGGTGAAGTCAAGCGAGCTTAGGTTAGTGTTGGCTGAGAATTCCTGCAAGAAGATGCCAGGTTAGATTTCTGTATGAGTGAAAATATTAAGAAAACTACCAATTATTTAGTGTTGAAAATGACTTTCTGTTGTATAAATAAGGAGTGTTCTTTATTATCAGTTTGGTATCAAAATTGGACTAGAGTATCTCTTGTATCTCATTTGGTCTTGTGTATAGTGTACCGGGTGACAGTGGCTCAGTTGGCTCAGTGTGTTTGTCCTCTGAGGTTGGTGGTTCGAAACCCACTCTCGATATGAACATAACACCAGAACACTCAACACATAAAAAATAAAATAAATAAATAATTAAAAATAAAGTATATTAAAATAAAATAAAATAGAATAAACTGAAATGAAGACAAAACGTAAAATAAAATAAAATAAAAAAAAACTGTACCTAATTTACCTAAGCTCTGATTATTGGCCGTATTATTTCCCCACGTCTTTGGTACTGCAGTTTCCCTGTCAACTTAAACCGAGCACAATTTCCCAGATCAAAGTCTAGAGATACAGGAGGTCCTGAATTGTGCATGCACATTAAAAAAGAAGTAGAGTAAATCCACATTATAAAGTAATAATAGCCTTTTAAAGCATCCCAAAACTCCAGCAAGTAACTCCAGACCTGAGCTTCATACATATTAAACACCAACATCTGCATTCAGAATCGGGAGCGGCCACTTTAAAATACTTTCATTCAGGAAAAGTGGTATTCGAGCATCTCTAGTCAAAATCTACTTCAAAAGGAGACAAGATTTACCAAACATGGACTAATGATGCTTGGGGGTTTCAAACAGACTTGCTTTTCCTATTATAATTAGAGCAAAGTGTTGAAGCCATACATTTGTTTTTTGCCTGGTAAGTACAAAACGATAGATCTTTATACAGCGAGATATCGGTTTGTCCGCACTCCAAACAAGGCTATGCAATCATTTTGTTTTTATTCAGTGACACATGTGAGACAAAGGAGCTCATTGGTCCCTCATCATTTTGAACAAAAGCAAATTCCTCTCACCTCAGATTAGTAGAGTTTCGTGCTTTGCTCATTGATTCGGCAGAAATCTGTCATGTTTTTCAGTCTCTTCTGATATTTTTTCCCTTTCTTTTGTCCTCGTAAGCAGTCATATTTGTTTTGATGGCTTGGACCGTGCGTGGAGGTTCAACAGTGACTCGTATCTTCGTAAAGTATTGGAGAAGTGTGTATTCTGGATCCCTGGCAATTTGGTTTTAGAACCTCTTCACTGCTACCCCTGTGTTCATACATAATATATAAGCCATTGCGAGTTACAGTAGTGGTGAGGGGGAAGTAGGCTAGTGCCCACATTTGCATATCGGTGCCAAAGTCCATAATTCATGAAGGTGCAGAAGGCAGCCACCCATGATGCAAGAGCCACACTGGGCCATATGCCACCTACCATGTGCAGAGAGCGGGAGCAGAAGCAGCGTTCAGACAGAACACAAGCTGTCCATAGCAATGCACAGAGCGGACACAGCTTCATCTCTCAGCCTGAAGGAGGGCCGCCGGGGAGTCTGATGACATGAGCAGATAACTGGATTTTGAACATGCAATAATCTCTGAAATGTCAACAATTACCCAAAGCCGTTAACTATTTACATGTTTTTTAATCAGATTTTGCATGGCATACTATCTAAAGATAAAGGCAATGGTATTTATTGACTATTGCTACTAAAAAAAGCACAGTTTTTATGTCAGAACTAGTACACTTCCCAATGATAACATGGGCTACACTAATATTGAATGTTGCATGACGTTAGATCAAGCATTTGCCCATTTACCAGGAGATTGTTGGTGCAGTTCACAAAAGCAGCCACATATATCTACCCCTGCTGTTGTAGCTACAGAAGTGCCACCACACAAAAATAATAAATCAGAGCCATATTATAATACATGCATAGGCTATTCACATTTCACATCATTATAGTAAATAATTCAGGGATTGTATGTGGAGGAGTTCAGACTAATCTAACTGTGAAAAGAACCATGCATACAAGGCAGTAAACACAGCAGGTGTTTTTATTACTCAAAAATACCTTGAAAAGCGTGCAGTCTTACTCCTAGCGCCTCTCCATAGATGCGATCTGCAACTTAACCTCATTGTGCTACCTGCTTGTATTCATGGAGATAGATATGTTTAATGCCAAACTGTGAAACATTGCATGGAAAGCATAACATCTCCATGGATACAAGGTGAAAAAGCGCACCTTTAATAAACCACATTACAAAACATATATACATGCCAGGTTTCAACTTCCTGTTATATGCAACATTGTAAGGACTTTCTCCCATTTAAAAGATATAATATTGTTTTAAACTGTTCATCGCTATGGAAACAGCCCTCATTTGTCATCATTCAGAAACCCATGGATACATAAAACTACCATACACTGTTTGACATTACTTTCAAATACAGCTGCGAGATTAAATTAACAATTTGAATGGACCCAATTAGGAAAAACTCTGTAGTTCAAACATGTTTCCAAATGTGATTCTTGTATTAGTTTGTCAGTTCATCTTTCATTTCTTCTGGTGTTTAAAATATGAACTTTGAACATAATCTTATCATTAAAACATCAATCTCAAATCTAATTGTAATTCTTGCCAGAGATATTGCAATTAGATATTTTTCCCGGACGCGTCAGCCCTGCTTTGAACAGGCTCCTCCTCCAACTGTCTCTGTCCTGTCTGGACCCCACTGACATGTACAGCCCCATAAGTGGATTCATCTTCCTCTGACTTTTACTGATGCTTCCTCATGTTAGCAGCTGCCTACAGTCTGAGCACAGTCTGAGCACATCCGAGACACATAACTCATTACGGCTGATTGGCTGTCATACTTGACCTCTGCGTGTGGACGGGTTTTTATCACATTGTGGGGACTAAAATCCGTATACACCCTCATATCATAAGCACTTGTCTTTCCTATTCGGACAAAAATCAGGCCCCCATGACAAAAATCTTTTATTATTAGATCAACAACATAGTTTAAAGTTCAGATATGGGTTACAATAGGTTAAATGTTGCAGTTTTATGTAGTATTTTTCCACTTTTAAGGCACTTTACATCAACAAACTACTCACACATTCATACACCAATGTACGCAGACACTGAGGGCAAGGTGGGTTAGGTGTCTTGCCCAAGTACACAATGACAGCATTCATCCGTGGGACCTAGAATCGCACCACCAACTTGTGGGTCAATGCATCTGACCGCTCTACCAATGACGTTTATGTTGAGAGCTGGATGCGAACCGCCAGCCTTCGAATCAGTGGACAAACGCTCTACCAGCTGAGCTACTGTCGCCCCGTTAGGTGTAGGTAAAGGTTCAGTCTCCAGGAAATTAATATAAGTCAGTGCAATGTCCCCACAAAGCACGGAAACCCAGTATGTGTGTGTGTGAGCGCTATGGTGAATCTCCTGTCACTTAAATGCCTCTCATTGTGGGGACCGAGGTCTACGGCCCTGTCATGTGGACTTGGATTTGCTTTGATTTAGACGTCCTTGCTCTGTCACACGCTTTCATTGAAGTGTGCGGAGGTGTTTGCACCTCTCAGGCTGAAGGAAAGAACTGATTTACACAGATGTAGCGCAGTGAAATGCAATATGTGGCACATCTGTTCTCAGGTCCGGGTGCAAATTGGGCACATGGACTTTGATGTTGAGGTGTTGGAGAGATTTACCTTTGCAGATTTATGTAAACAAGTAGATGGGTCTAGCGCCTACATAAATTAGACCTATTCTGCAAAATCTACTTTTTAGAGCTATATATAGTTGTTTCCCCTCAACATTTATTCACGCAGAGTTGTATTTGGAGTGATTAGTGCATCTATATTCACTTATTTTCAAGGTGCCATTTTGCTGATCAACCCTGTTTTTCACCACCACTGGTATATGCCCCCGTTTTACGCCCAGTTTTATTTACTTAATCAGTGATATACGTAGGATTTAGCAGCATCGTAGACTCATTTTGGTATAAATGAAAAAATAAATATATTCCACTACTTGATAACGTGATTGGCCACCGTAGTTTTCTAACGTAGAAGTCAGTGGACCTGTTTTTTTTAGATCAATATTGCAATTTAATATGTGCTCGTTGTAACATAACTCTCCACAGGTGTCAGAGGTTGCAGCTATACAGCACACACAAGTACAATTATCACTTTTTGCTGTATTTCTGCTCTCACTGTAGCACTCCTTTTTCAGAACTCCAGAGGTGTAATTCATCAACACTTAATCCTCTTTTTTTGTCTGAGTCTAATGTAAGCACATGGAAAAGTCTCACCAGAGTCATTTGAATAAAGTACAGGGAAGTTCTTTGTAGTGATGGGACAAGACGAGACATGAGATTGTGCAATTCAGTTTCCAATTTTGTCCTCACAATTTCTGATTCGTTTGATTTAATATTTTGCCATTCTAGTACTGTTTTTTGGATTTTTCTCATGTGTGTGCACAGTCCATTTTGTCTCATGA